>NC_137123.1:62787899-62800399 GCF_949319135.1 Squalius cephalus
AGTTGGCAAGTTGGACATTTTTTTAATAGATATTTAGATTTAGATATAGTTTTAAAAGTTTGAAGGTTTTCAGTTTGAAATAGTTTGTTTTAGTTTAGTAGTTTAAAAAACTCTGGGGTGGTTGCTAAGTTGTTGCTATGCGGTTGCTAGGGTTTTGCTATGCGGTTGCTATGGTACTCAGGGTGGTTGCTAGGGTGTTGCTATGCGGTTGCTAGGGTGATGTCGTGCGGTTGCTAAGGTATTTCGGGTGGTTGCTGTGCAGTTGCTAGAGTGTGGCTCAGAGAAATGAGGAGAAACACATGAGACTGAAATGAGATATAACTGAAGGAAATTAAAATAATAATTTAAAGGAATTAAAATAATCACAAAATAAAAGCGAAGGAAAATTGAAAACAGTTTTTAAAAGCAGTTAAAAGAGTAAAAAGATGGTACATAGATACACGTATATGCGTTTAATCGCATTTGTTTGTTGGTAGCACTAGAAATGTCCTAGATATAGAGGCTCTGTAGGATCTTGTAGTTTCTAGAATATTAAGGTGGTTGCTGTGCAGTTGCTAGAGTGTTTTGGGTGGTTGCTAGGGTGTTACTAGGGTGGCTTCTTTGTGGCACTAATCCAAAAACTCTTGAATATTATGCTCTGTATCCTTTAAGTCAAGTTATCTTCATTTATACAGCGCTTTTAACAATATAGACTGTTTCAAAGCATCTTTACAGTGATAATAGGAAATTACAGTAACAGAGACTGTTTAGGCTTTACAGCAGCTCTAGAATAAAGTTAATGTCCTGCTAAAGTTAGTTTGTGATTGCTTCAGAGAAATGAGGAGAAACACATGAGACTGACATGAGGTATAACTGAAGACTGTCTCTCGAGCTGCAAAAGAGCAATAACGTTTTCCTCGTGGGGTTAGGCCGACTCTCCGTATTCAAAGTCGCTGCTGTAATTATATCCGAGAACGTCTGGCGGTTCCCAACAGAGTTTCTGTCCTCGCAAGTAGCGAAAACATGACGTTGGGCCGCAGAAGTACTCTTTAAAGAGAGTGCAAATATATAGCATCAAGCACAGTGCATCGTGGGTAGCTCAGGGAAGCAGATGGTGTGTGCAGTGACAGTGTGAGATGATGACAGACCTTTGAGAAACTCCTCACGCTGGTTCTCCCGCTAGTCCTCCTGCCAGACTGCATCTCTACACGCCTGCTCGTTTTCACCTCATTTACCTCATTTCTACATGGATACTGTCTTTTTCTCCCCATCCCAGATCACTCTGTTTTACCAGCATGTTCTTTTGTCAAGATTTTGTGTTATTCGGATGTAGATTTACACCTGGTGCATGATATTCAAAACATTCACAGCTTTATCATTGAAATTAAAGTCCCCCTGCCGTCAATAATTGCATCCCTTAAAACTCATCTTTGAGCACCAAAATTACATATTTAAAAGTCACCTTCATGCCTTAAAATGTCTTGAATGTAACTCGACACCCTTGCCTCATTTAGTATGCGCGGTTCTATGAATATGCAAATGAGCCCCACCTCCACTCACTCACTCAGCTCAGAGATCCACTGGTTGACGATCACACATTGATCTGATTGGTTACAAGGTAGTTTGTGACGTCAGAAACACCAGCGATTTCAAAGCGTGTTTTTGAGACTGTCTTTGGTTCACTGCAGTTTTAAGGAGGAAATACTCAGCAATGGTGTCGACTTATGAACTTACACATGGTTTGTATTAAAGCATATTAAAAACACCACATAGACACATAAACTACATTAAAAGCTGGATTTTCACCGCAGGGGGACTTTTATTTTTTTCCCCCACTACTAACATTCCCAGTTGCATAGTAGACAGATGCATAAACATTTACATTTATGCATTTGGCAGACACTTTCATCCAAAGTGTCTTACATTGCGTTCAAGTTATACATCTGATCAGCTCATGCATTCATGGGAATCAAAAGTTTAGTTTTGTCGTGTTTTGCTGCTTACTTGCAGTGTTAAAACAAGTATGGATCTGCGCACTGTTCACATCATCACAGGACACATCTGAAGTGTCTCAGCTGAAGGAAATCATTATTATTTATCGGTTGTAAAGTGTCGGCCAAATTATCTTATCGGTAACGATAACATTAGAAATGAATAAATATCGTCTGATACCGATATGCTGGCCGATAAACGCGTGTGTCGAATACATTTCTGTGATTTCATGCAAGAGATATTTTCTTCAGTAGACGGTTTGTTTTGAGATCAGCGAGGATCTGATTAGTATTATTATTATTACGATTCCACTAAAATTAGGGATGCACGATATATCGGCCACCATATCGGTATCGGCCGACATATGTTCATTTTTAATGTTATCGTTATCGGCCTGATTTGGCTGATATATTACAGCCGATAAATAATGGATTATTTCCTTCATCTGAGACTCTTCAGATTCGCACTGTTCAACATGATGGTGTTGAATTGCTTAAAATATGATTGGAATCACTTTGAAAAAGGAAAATACAGTTCAGTGCAACATGTGCAGCGCAAGTCTGTCAATATAGGTTACATAAAATAATAATAAGACCTAATATATAATTGAATGTTTGGGAGACGGCTTTTAATTATGAGACTTTTGTTTTTGTAACCAGGCTCTCAAAAATTATATAAAAATGTGGATTTAGATTTATTGGCCAATATATCGGTTATCGGCTTTCAAATATAAAGAATTATCGGTTATCGTATCGGCCAAAATTGTAATATCGGTGCATCCCTAACTTAAATAATCTAGTCTAGTGTCACAGTTCTTAAACTCACTGGCCAAATAGAGAGTAAATGGCTTTTATTTACTCACAGCAAATTGTATTTGGGATCGCTTACAAGTAAAACAGGACAGTTTTTAACAGATGTCTGCGATTTTCATTAACAGGCAACAAATAATTCTGCGTCATGCATTAACTGAATGCCTAACTGATGCATAGAATGATCTTGTGCCATTTTTAGTGTCCATAAATATTTCTTACCATCCATGAAACTGGATAATATGTTGATCTTCAGCGCAGGTTGTTGTGTCACTCACAGGCGAGTCGGTCTCCATCTCTCACTGAAACTGTATCTTTCACAAACATTGTGGTTTTGTTCCGCATATTTAATATTTGGTGGCTTAATGCGACATGGAGTTCTTGAGAAAAAGGCCTGCTAGAGTTTGGATGGTAAAAGTAAAAATGATCAGAATTACCAGAAGACGATGTCTTATGTCGAGGTGATTTTATTATTATGATTCCACTTAAATAATCTGATGTCGCAGTTCCTAATAAACTTACTGGACATATTTTATTTGCTCACCAAAGCCAATTTGTACCTGCATTTAGCCCTGCTTACAAGTAACACAAATCATTCAATGTTTGGTATGAAGCTGTGAATCATCTCAGAACGTTTGCAGTGGTATTTAGAAAACAGCAACGGATCAGGAGCATTTGTTCGACGTTCAGAGAAGGCCAAAGAAAACACGAATAAAGTAAACTCCTGCTCATGCAACTGGTGTAATATCTGTAAATGCTTTGTGTGTGTCTGTGAAAGGAGTTTGTTAGCTGTTAAAGTTTGATGTTCTGGAGAGCATCGCTGGAGGGCTTTCTGAAGGTGATGTAATGGGTGAAAAGAAAGGCTGAAAGTCTTCATTAAAGTTATCCAGGGTAAACAAAGAGAAAGAGAAGCGGCACATAGAGGGAATCAGAATCAAACGCACTAAAACAAGGAAAGACTCTGTGTAGCGTCTTCAATATCTGCCCTGATATAGAGCCAAGGCAGAATGCTTTTATATGCTTATCTAATGCATATTCATAACTGATTATATGGACTATTTTCTAAGTAAATTATGTATTGCATGAGATCGTCAGCCAAACCAGCGTAATAATTTGTAGCTTAATTCATGATGCTGGTCAGATGTTTATAGGCATGTACTTATAAAGGCCTCAGTTGCTTTCTGGAGCCGCTTTGCATTGCATTTACTAACATATGCAAGCATGCTATAAAGATGCACATTCATACTCGAGGGAGAGGTGATTTTCTTTCGTCTCTGATCCGCCTGACTTTTCTTAACACCTTCTGAGATGATTCACAGTTTTGCAAAGTTTTGAATGTTCAGCATCACTTGTAAAACACAAAGTTTGCAACATAAAAAGTTTGAAAGTTGTGTATGCCTTACAGACAGACGGAGGCTTCATTTCCCTGTTTACATTGCAATCTTCCTGTCACTCCAATTCAGATTTCTCCTGGCCGATTCAATTCAAAAAGGTTCTTCGGTTTTTAATTTTGCACAACTCTGTTCTGAGGATCCAGTTCAGTTCGCAAGGCTTGATGTGATGTTAGATGTTTTATTATTTAATGTAGTAACATGCAATAATAGCGGCTTTATTTATAAAAACAGCAAGTTCAACAAAACAACAAAAGTTGACCAATGTGCTTTACAATGTCAAACAAAAACCAAGCATCACACAGTTCACAGCATGTTGAGCTCACACTGACTCCGCCCCCGTGGAGTGATTGACAGGTCTCTGGTGAGTCTTAAACACAGTGTGTTTGAGCGTCGCAGTCACTCCACACACAGATACTCCAGATGCTGCACTGATACACACTGCAGGAGACCTGAGACACACATGTGCACGTTTACATTTTCAGTGTCAGCGTCATCTTTGGTGAATATTTCAGTGATTTTTTTTATTTATTTTTTGTGTTGTATTTGCATATTTTTGCATGCAACTAAGATTCGGATACACTCGCGTCTGTCATATATGAAGAACAAACACTGTATTTGTGTCTCAAAAATACAGAATGTACATCGCACGCCACGACAGAGTAGTGGACCTTATAGTGAAAGACATATAAAGCCATTTCTCATCTTCAGGAAAAATGCACAAACATTCCTGCGTAAAACTATACATGTATCAGCATTGTAATAATAACTCTGAAACCTTTTCACATCTGTTTGCTAATACACCAGATGTGGTTGTGGTTAATGAGGAGGTCAGTGAGGTGTTCGTTTTGAAGGTTGCATGTCCCTTTGTCTCTAGTATGGAGGAAGCCTTTATGACTAAGATTATTAAATACCAACCACTCCTAAACATCATCTCAGAGTCAGGTTATCAGAGCCGATTACTTGTGTTCATATTCGTCAGGACACACACACAGGCTGGTTGTAAGAGGGCTTCAACAACTTAGGATGCACAAAAAGAGGGCTAAACGGCTAGTAAAGTCCTGTGCTCTGTCTGATATAGGCAGCCGGTGTTACTGGTACCCATAACATCTGAGTGACGCTTTATACTGTGAAGATCTGCTGTGTGACACTGGTCCATGATTTTGTACATGTTTGTGACTGTGAATAATTTCTTTTAAGTGGACTTAAATAAACTGTTAAAGTGTGTGTGTGTGTGTGTGTGTGTGTGTGTGTGTGTGTGTGTGCGTGTGTTTAATTGATTTACTGGTATAATGTATAAATACGTTACAATTTTAATAATATTAAAACATATTTATAATTATGATTAAAATAAAACAAAATAGTAATATATTAATTTTAAAATCACTTTTTATTGATTGATTGATTGCATTTTTTTTTAATTAACACTTTTTTTGTTTTTTATTCTGATTTACAGCTATGATGTATAAATACTTTACAAGTAATAACAATAATAATCTTTAATAATAATAAAAACCAAAAACATACAATTAAAATATAAATATATGTTATATATATATATATTAGGGCTGTCAAAAGATTAATCGCGATTAATCGCATCCAAAATAAAAGTTTGTGTTTACATAATATATGTGTGTGTACTGTGTATAATTATTTTGTATATATAAATACACACACATGCATATATATATTTAAGAAATATTTGCATACATATACTGCATATATATTTATATAGTTTATATTATATATAAATATATATTTTTTATATATATATAAATAACACATTTTTCTTAAATATATACATGCATGTGTGTGTATTTATATATCCAAATTTAATTATACACAGTACACACACATATATTATTAAAAACAAACTTTTATTTTGGATGCGATTAATCGCGATTAATCTTTTGACAGCCCTAATATATATATATATATATATATACTTTATAAATACTTTACAATTTTACAAATAAACAATCAAAACAAAAATAGAATTTTTTTATTATTTTACATGTTCATTTTGGTCTAATTTCTTTCTTTTGATTTTGTAGTGAAAACTGACTGACATGCCAGAGTTTTGGAGATTCACGCAGCTCCAAAAATGAAATGATCACCACACTTTTCAGAACTTATGAGTGAATTTAATCGCACATGTTGCGCTGTTATTAGATCATTAAGAGTCCGTTTCACGAAATGAGGAAACTGCTGAAGATCTTCCAGTGTGTTGATTAAAGTCCAGCATGCTTTGACAACATTTGGCCCGTGTTTTGTGATATTCATCTCTCCGGCTGATCCCGGAGCAGCTGTGTGATTTTCCTCTGGGAATCTCCGGAGTCGTGCTGAGTGATTGAGCTCATTAGATCGGACCGTCTCACACTAATGTGCTGTTTTAGCACAACATCTGCTGTGTCATGTAAGAATCCGCTAGTTTCCCGAAGTCATGAATGATGAGGAGGTCATTGGTGTGTTATAATGAGGATGGTGCCGTTGCGTTTTCTATTGGCTGATGTGATCTGCAATTGCACACATGATGCAACCAGCCGAACAAGCTCCTCCCATCATGCAATTAAATGCCACCCCAAACTGACTAATGATGTTTATGGAAAACTCTATTTTTTCCGTCTTATTTTTGGAAGTCAATAAATATTCACTTCCTGTAGTCTCAGAGGAAGAGGAGAGAAACACTAGATGTTTGCTTTGTGTCTAATGGGGTTGTAAAGGTGACCCTGTGATGACAGAGTCAGATTGATGAATACTTTAAATATCCTTTTCGTATAATCTTTGGTCTGTGGTCGGTACAGTTATTCTTCTGAAAGAACGGGGAAAGTTAATAGGGGATTTTTTATGTTTCTGAAAGAAATTGCTCACCGAGGCTGCATTTAGTTGAGCAAAAATACAGTAAAAACAGCAATAATGTGATATATTATTGCAATTTAGATTAACTGTTTTCTGTGTGAATATATAATAAAGTGTAATTTATATCCTGTGATCAAAGCTGAATTTTCAGCATCATTACTCCAGTCTTCAGTGTCACATGATCCTTCAGAAATCACTCTAATATGATGATTTGATGCTCGAGAAACATTTATGATTATTATCAATGTTGAAAACAGTTGTGCTGTTTCATATTTCAGGGTTTAATGAATATAAAGTGCAAAAGAAAAGGACATTTTTTGTAACATTATGTTTAATGTCACATTTGATCAATTGAATAAAAAAAAAAATTCTTAAAAAACAATACTTTTTACATGAATTATTCTTACTTTTCCATGAAAGCAGACAGTGAGCGGATGTCCATAAAAGTATCATCTAGTTAGATAAAACTTCAACTTTCTTTATTATTGTAGTTTGTTCTGTACTTCTGAAGTGTCACATGAACAGCTGTGTTTGTCCTATTTCATTTGTGTTATGTGTGATTTCTCCATACGGATGTGTAATGTTGTGTGTAATGCTCCGAGGGTTTGATCATTAGGGTAAAGATAATGTTCAGATACCTTCATTAGGAGCAGTAGACGTCGACTGCTCGACTTACCCCATCTGTGCAGTTCTGCCAGGGTAAAAGCATGGTAAACACACAATCATGATCATCAGATTGTCACATAAGAGTGAAGATTAATTCATGTATCGTAGGTTTGCTCTTTTATATGACATCTCATATTTTAATTTACTTAATGCATAAAGTTTTTAATTATGTTTTTTGTACGTCACCCCAGAAGTTATTTGAAGCAGAACATTCAATCTGATGCACAAGTGCTGTTTTTAAGTGACTTTGTATTCTTTCCTTTTAATTTTCTCATATTCTCAGGCTTTGCTCAGTGGGCAAATCTGCTCATTAATTGTGTGGAAAAGAGCCAATCTCACGCATCAGTAACAGTACCAGCGCTACGCTGCATTAACCTCCACCCGTGACTCAAACAGCGCTGATAAAAGACAACGGCTTCTTTTGGAAATCACTCTCAATGAATGGCCAGATGAGGAAATTAGACGTCTTCGCTGCCGCCCAGTTTTTGTTGAGCGTAATTGGTTTTAGTGCAGTAAAGAAGAGTGAGTTTCTCATATCCTGTGTTTGTTGTTGTTTTAACCGACACGCTCAAAGTGTTGAAATGCGGCGGCTTCTTATCGGGAATCAGCGTTATAGACGTGTGTGTGTGTGTGTGTGTGTAATCTAAGAAGCAGCAGTGCTGTTTTCACAGTGTAATAAAGAGACTCTCTGGTCTCTCACAGTTCACAACCACATTCATTTTGATCATTGATGCATTTTGTTTATGGTCTCGCCACATTTTTTTTCATGCACAAACAAAGTGGTCTTGCTTTTTTGTGTGATGCATATACTTTTAGATTCAAGTCAGATATTATATATTTGAATTTAGATTGCTGTATCTAATATGCTTGGTTGCGTTGCACTATGTACTGTGTGTTATTTTAATTATCTCTGATGTTCAAGAATAAAAAATATGCATGGCAGATTTTAATTTTTAAATTTCGATTTTTTAAAATTTATTTCATTATGCATTGTTTTATCAGTAGTTGATCATTTCGACCATTTTCAATTTACGAATATTAGTTAAATTGAAATTAAATTATATTTCAACCATGTTCAAGGATGAAAAAAATGCATTTTTATTTTTTATTATTTATATAGGCCAATATTCTGCCTTTTTATATCAACATTTTATGAATTTATCACATTAAGGCTATTAGTTTGTTAACGTTAAACCTGTGTAATCCAAATTATTTATTTTGCAAATCAAATCTTAAATTAAGGCCTAAATATTTAAGTATAGAGCTATAAAATGAAGGTGAACAGAAGTTCAGAGAAAGGGATGAGTAATGATCGAGTTCATATTGAGATCTCTGACCTTTGATTGCTGACTTTAGTGTCTTTGCAAATCTTTTTGTTTGTTTTTCAGGAGAGATTTGAGGAAAAGTCTCCATCTACTCTGTAGGAGAGCTGATTGAGAGCTTGTTTGTGAGTTTAGTTTGTGTCTCCAGGGCAGATCTCTGAAGGTTAATCACATCAGTCCTCTCGTGTTAGTCAGTGGAGGGTCACTGGTTTAATCTCTGGAAGTGGATTTGAGGTAAATTACCCTCAGTTTGTCCACACATCTTTCCTCCTCTTCCACCCGACTGCTCATATCCGTCACTCTTTGTCCTTCTCCTTTGACGTCTGTAGAAAGAAATGAGGAAGATACGAATGTGTTTCCCTCCTTCGCTCGATCTCTCTGGTTTGTCGGTGAGATGGGAATGATTGTGAAGTCTGTAGACTTGGTATTAAGCCTTTATTTGATTCATGGGACCGGACACCAGTTATCTTGCCAATAAAAATCTTTATTCTGATACTGTATGTCAGGAGAGAAACTTGAGAAGATGTTGTTTTCATGCCAGGTCTATGCGTTCCTGATGTTTCTCTGTCGTAATGCAGTAAAATTGAGCTTATATACACCACTGAGGGACTTTACAACTTCCTTGTAAGATAGAAAAACATGTTGCTTGAGCTTAAAAAATGGAACGTATATGTCATGCTTACACATGGTACAATCCCAGGGCTCCAGACTGCGACCAAATGGTCGCATTTTCCGACCAAAATTTGAGTGTGCGACTGAATTTTACATCCAGTCGCACATGTGCGACCAGTAATTTTTTTTTCCGTTAAACGTGGAAGTGACGCGTCAATGAATCCGGAATGTGTAGCAGGCCAATGATGACAAGTGTGAGAAGAATAGGGAATGGCCACTGTAACTGGCTAATGTGTGGAAGGGGAGGGTCCTAGAGATAATCGAGAGCGTGACCGCGCATAAACGTCTGTGGGAAGGAAACAGACTAACGGAGACAAATATCAATGTCACAGACACAGTCGGATGATGATTCAGAGTCAGAGGTTTGTGAGGTGATAAAGTCCCGAACCCACCATTTTTGTGAAGACTGGCTGAGAGAATTCAGCTGGTTGAGGTACTGTAAGGAGACGAACTTAATGAACTGCGAATGTTGCAGTCGCTACCCCAGAACTGCGGGGAACACGAAGTTTGCAGACAGTGCACTTCGCAGCTTAAACACAATACGCTAGTTAAACACAATCTCAGCCTCAAGCATAGAGTAGGCTATACCGTGACATGTTAATAAATGATAACAAAATGAAAGCGGAAAAAACTGCGCTACTCATTTCTGCTTCACAGACCGTTTAATAGTTCGAACCAATAGTTCGAACCAATAATAGACAGCGCAGAGCTTCTCTCGCCAGTCGCGGGCGGATCTCGATCACGCAACACCGTTACATCATTGAGATCCAGTGAAGAAATCCATTGAGTTCGCGACAGAATTAATAACATTGCTGCGAGATCCAGTGAGAAAAATTCAGATTCGACGCAGAATTCTGTTATAAACCATTTCAGATCAAACAGCGCTGACGTGGAAACCAGGAGAAACATCGTGCCATGAACGAACAAGTTATAGAAGGCTTTAGGTCCACAGATCAGCAACATTCACCGTGGATTTAATGTAGTAACACTAACTGTAACTATGGTTATAACAGTAGCATACACATATCTTTTTCCAGCACTTGAAAACTATAATAAAATTTATCAAACTAAAAGTTTCAAGAAGTAGGAAAACTCAAAATACAAATTACCATTGTAAACATAGAGGACGCTTATTGGCTATTTTCACTCCCTAATAACTATTTAGACACTCATTTTGCTTTTGAATTAATATTAAGACATTATGAATGATGATAATTAAAGGAGAACTCCGGTCAATTTTAACATTGAGCTCATTTTTTTGTAAATTTGGAGTGCTGTCAGTACAGAGAACAACGACAAAAATCGGTGTTGCCTACACCGTGTTATCCTCTTTTTAAAATTTGCACCGTTGACTTCAATGGGGCAAGTTTTAAACCTGCGTTTAGCCTCTTAACATCCTTGATGTGTCATTACAAGTGCACAGGTCATGTGAGTGAGTTTATTTAGAGTGAACACGGTGAATCTGACTGCAGTAGATGTGAAAGATATGAATAAAAGTGATGTTATTTCAGCCAGCGCACATACCTGTATTTACATCTTGTTTTCGGTCGAAGCCCACAGTAGTCGATTGTCGAGTTCACGCGCATGATCATAGATACTAAACCTATGCGCGTGAACTCGACAATCGATGCAAAGGGTGCAAATTTTAAAAAGAGGATAACACGGTGTAGGCAACACTGATTTTTGTCGTTGTTCTCTGTACTGACAGCACTCCAAATTTACAAAAAAATGAGCTCAATGTTAAAATTGACCGGAGTTCTCCTTTAAAGTTAACTTTATCTATAGACCTCAAATTAAGCTCAGTGCTTTGTCATCCCACAGTGCTACCAAATACTTACTGTAGAACTTAGTGCTTCTGCCCTCAAATGTTAGTCTGGAGCCCTGTGAACTTAAAATAAAACTGCACATTGTAATTTCTGTACGTTAAATCTATTTATTATCAAAGCATTTGTCAGTAATACAGTTATGTGGGGGGGAATATGAATAATTGCATTGCAAGTGATTTAAAGTGTGCCCCTAAGTTTTCTGCTTGCGCTCCTAAAATTTTAAGTCAGGGGCTACAGCGCTCCTAATAAAAAAGTTAGTCTGGAGCCCTGAATCCACTTTCCAAATTAAGAAACTATCCTTCACTGTATAGATGTGTGGTATATTACATCAGTTGAAAAACTTTCCTTTCCTTGTAAAGAATATGCAACTGTACACATTTGATGTATCATTATCAGTGGAACATGTTAATGCATTCAAACACATGCATTTAAAACTCCATAAGATAATACAACTTAGGGTGACCATATTTTAGTTTTCAGAAAGGGGACAGGGGCGTGGTTGATGGGTGGAGGCGTGGTTTGGGGAGGCGTGGCTAATGGTGGGGGCGTGGCTAAGGGGTGAATGCATCAAAAAATACTTGACAAATGCATTCACAACCTTGCAACTATGTTATTGTACTTTAATACATAAAGAAATAAATCCTTCCCATTCAACGTTTGGCCAGCAACAATAGAATAATTTTGAAAAAAAAAAAAACTGTTACATGACACTTTCTTTTCATGGCCATAGGTTGAAATAAAATAAAAAAATCTACTACACTATTTCAGTAAAAAACTATTTCAATCTTCCTGATGTTCTCTTGTAGCCTTTACTTTCCTTATGTGGGCTTCTAGGTCGCTAGCACCTTTATTTGGGAATTTTCTCTGTAAATCATCTGTGAATTTACATCCGGGCAAAAGAGGACGTTTGATCACCCTAATACAACTGATTATGAATATTAATAAAGAATAATAATACAGATACATAATATTAAATAATGAAAT
>NC_137123.1:62807899-62810399 GCF_949319135.1 Squalius cephalus
GGAGCTTTATTAGAAACTGCAACACGATGCACTTTTAATAGAATAACTCTGAGAATCAGCAGGAAATAAGCTGACTTTAGACCCAGTGTGTGTGTGTCCATGAGGTGAGACTGGCTTTAAAGCCACATGTGTGTTCATGTCCTCCAGACGGACAGGTTGTACGTTTGCTCTTGTAAAAGTGATGCAGTCGCTCGCGATGATCTGGTATTTGTGTGTATACATGTTGTAGAAAGATTAATAGATAGTTTTGAGTGTGTGTTTGTCCTCAAGGACGTATTCCTCTTCGTCTTGTTTATTTGGGACTGACGGCTCTCTGTTTCTGATGTCTCGACTTTGAGCTGTCTGAGATAAATCATGACGGAAGAAACATTTGCATCTTTTTCTCCTCTGTTTTAGACCCAGGAGAGCTTCTCACGACAGCCGTTTGACAGCAGACCGCAGCGTCAATATTCAATATGTGTGTTTTTTCATGTTGCAAACCACTATATCATCAGTTCAGCTGCTGTTTATATGAGCTTTATATGAAATATTATCATTCTGTCATCATTTACCAACTCTCATGTCGTTTCAAACTTACTTTCTTCTGCAGAGCACAAACAAGATGATGCTCATGCCGCTTTTTATCGAGTGATGAAAGGGCTTTCGAGCTCTAAAAGGGACAAAAGACATCATAAAATTAATGCATATGCATTCATCCGAGTTATTTGATGCTTTACAGATAGATCTGGGTCTAATAAAGCATAAATGATTAGTAAACGTCATGCTTTCATTCCGCTCACCATCTCCTTTTGTGTTTAACTGAAGCAAGAAAACATGCCATGAGTAAATGACATATTTTTCATTTCTAGTTGAATTATTCCTTTAAGGTTGATTACCCATAAAGAAATGCATCCCTTGATTGCTCAGTAAATATGTAGTTTTATAGTCGGCGGCCGGGATAAATCACATTGTTCTGGTGTTTATTACGCTGAGTGGTGTTTTTATGTGAATGAGAAGCAAATGAAATGCGAGTAGAGTCTCGCGTACGAGAACATGATCTTCCATTACGATGCTGAAAATTAATGCTTTTAACATTTGTTTTTAGATTAATGACGTCTGAGGACGATGTATGAGAGGTCATGTCTGTGATAATGAGCAAATATAATTACTCCTAGAGAGATATATAAGTATGCAACAATATTCAACTTTTCTGTATGCAAATGATCTGCTTCATTTGCTTAAATGTGTTGCATCCCCTCAATTCAAAGCATTTGATTTGACTTTTTAAAACTTTGAGATGTTTTTATTGATTCACTATTTGACCTTCCTGAAAAAAATCAGTGAACGCACAAATAATTGTATTTATTTGTAGGAAAATGACTGTGAATTGCTCATTCTTCCACTTTAAAAGCATCTCTGCTACAAATATCAGAGCTAAAATTATCCAGATTACTAGTCAGATTCACTGTTTTTAAGGTCATTTAATGACTTTTTTAGCATGCTACAGTTTAGAAGGTGTATTGCTGCATGTTATTTCACAGTTTTTCAATAGTTTGTGTTAAAGGGGACCTATTATGCCCCTTTTCACAAGATGTAAAATAATTCTCTGATGTCCCCAGAGTGTGTATGTGAAGTTTTAGCTCAAAATACCCAACAGAATTTTATTTACAGCACGTTTAAATCATCATTTTTTGGGTCTGTGAAAAACGCACTGTTTTAGTGCTTCTCCTTTAAATGCTAATGATCTGCTGGTTCACGGCACAGGGGGCGGAGCCTAAGCAGCCGCGATCAGAGCCAGAACAGGGAAGATGATAATAATAAAACAGACAGTCACAGTAATGGTGTTCATTTCGACCATAAAAATGCCTACAGAGTCAGAGAATATATGCTGTATGGAGTTGGAAAAGGTATAGTTTAGTTTAATTACGATTATAACCTATTTGGCATTGCTTGTATACACTATTAATGCAAGCCTGCTGTAGGACTCCGTCTGACGATCTAATTGTCTGAATGATGACACAAAATATAGGCCTACTGATGAGTTTAATAAAGTTTACTGTATGTCACACAAAAGATGAAGCATCAGTTTTTCTTCAGAAAATCACTGTTAGAGCTGAGTAAACAGTATAAGAAGTGCATAAGTAACTTACCTAAATTTCTGTTGAGTTGAGGGAGGATTTTCTTTGAAAACAAAATGAATCCACCTCGTCTTCACTGGCTAGCAGATTTCAAGAGTAAATAAAGAGAGCTATGTGAATGAATGCATCCAGCTACAACACCTTCAACGCTTGGGAGATGCTTCGACGCTTCTCGTGAGTGCATTGCTGCAGCAATGGCTGATGTGTACAACTCGCAGTGAACTCGATTAGGGCGGGTCTAAGTTATAATGGTATGTCAGTCAACACTCGGGGGCGGGGCCTGTGGCTTTAGTGATGTCACTAAAGCCACATTCTGAAAACGGGTCGTTTGGAGAGACTGCTTTTGATTTATGGAGATTTAAAAAAAAAAGGAGTGAGTGGAT
>NC_137123.1:62815399-62830399 GCF_949319135.1 Squalius cephalus
ATATTGTGCGCATGATTTGCTAAAACGATTCGTTAATGAATTGCGCAGTCCACTGGGACTCAGAAGAGCCTCATTCACAGCCTGACTGCAGTAGATCTGCTTAAATCTCGAGGATCTGTCGATAGATTCATCAGTGAGAGACGTCTGGGTTAAACACAGAGTGACGCGCCAACATGCATCAACATCTCCACTAATAAAGCTGAACGCCTCAGATGAAGCGTCGTACACCAGTTCCAGCTCTCCGCGTCCGCCACTGGGAGTAATGGGAGTAAACAGGCATGTTTAATGCAGCACCTCTGCTGACAGGTGTGTGTTCCTGTCATTCTGTCTCAATTGCAGTCTGTGAACCTTTGCCAAGCCCTGCCAGATGAGCAGTGAAACATCTGATGCTGGAGACTGATCTTTTACATTTTACATTTATGCATTTGGCAGACGCTTTTCTCCAAACTATAAGCCCGTCTATTGGCCCAATGGCGGATTTCCAATAATACGGGTGAAGTCTTTCCTTTTACGCAATTTAAAAGGAAAAAACTTTTAAATACATTTTCTCATATGTATTACCTTGTTATTTCATCTGACTCATAAATGAAAAAGATTTTAATGATATCTGGGCATCATTAAAAGTGAGCGAATGTTTGATTATTCTTTTTAACTCTTTAATTATGTTTTACCCGTTCAGATTAGGTATATCGACACAATCTCGCCAGTTATGTTCATCAAACAGAGGTAACTGGCTAATATCTTAAGCCCTATTCGCACTGGATTAGTATTACCTGGTGACCTCTAGTCATGTGTAATAATTGTGGAGGTTGTCTGTGATCTTAATCCCGTGCGAATCGACCATGTCTGTAATTTGTAAAGTAAAAATTCCCCCACAAATGACCGACCATATTTCGCCGAACACACCGAGTCCCGTGCGAATCGGCATCTCTGTGATTTAGCGGGATCGTATATAATTTTTACAAGGTTTTTGTTTCCTGTGCGCTTTTTTATCCATATTTCGTGAAGAATAAAGGCTGCGTTTGATTGTTTTGATAGTATTTTGGGTGCTGGGTCATATCACTATAGGCTACACCATACATCTATACATTTTGCAGAAAGAGAAACCTGAAAACCATCAGAGGAGCAAAAACAAAACGAATGATAAGATGGAGATGGATGACATGTATAGACCTTATGTAGCCCCGCCCCTTCTGTAGCCCCGCCCATTATGTAGCCCCGCCCCTTTTCAGCGCTGCGCTCGTTGGCTCTTGACTTCTGGTCTGTATTTTCACTGCGATCTTGCGTATTTATGAATGAATGGATAGATGGATGATAAGGTAGATAGATAGATAGATAG
This sequence comes from Squalius cephalus, assembly GCF_949319135.1. Lineage (NCBI taxonomy): Eukaryota > Metazoa > Chordata > Actinopteri > Cypriniformes > Leuciscidae > Squalius > Squalius cephalus. Next base: position 62,816,739 of record NC_137123.1, read on the forward strand.
ATAGATAGATAGATAGATAGATAGATAGATAGATAGATAGATAGATAGATAGATAGATAGATAGATAGATAGATAGATAGATAGATAGATAGATAGATGGATGGATGGATAGATAGATAGATAGATGGATCTAAACTATCTAACTTCTAACTTCTAAATCACACGAGGTCACCAGATAATGCTAATCCAGTGTGAATAGGGCTTTAGACGGTCGGATTCATGCTTACACAATCAAAGATACTTCAATAGCTTTCGTTCTCTCTGGTAGAAGTCAGCAGGTATTTTTTAATGGGAGCTTTTCTGATTGTAAACAGTTGTCATGTGGTATTCCTCAGGGCAGCTGTTTGGGTCCATTGTTGTTTTCTGTGTTTGTTAATGACCTGTCACATGCTGTTTCAAGAGCAGATGTTGTACTTTATGCAGATGATGCTACAATGTTTTATGCATCACCTACAATAACTGACATAAGTTGCACCTTGCCGAATGAACTTAATGCCATTACAAATTGGGTGAAACTTAATAAATTAGCTCTCAATATATCTAAAACTAAATGTATAGTCTTTGGTACTAAACGTATGCTTGGCAAGCCTTGTAACTTAAATCTAATTATTGATACATCTGTGGTAGAGCAGGTGAGTCAGACTAAACTCTTGGGTGTGAAGCTGGATAGTCAGCTCTCTTGGGCTGATCAGATTGACCACATTGTGTCTAAAATGGCCAAAGGCATTGCTTTTTCCCGGAGATGTTCAGTATATTGTCCACCATTAGTTATGAAAACAGTTGTCCAGTCTTTAGTTCTGTCACACTGGGATACTGCCCATTAATTTGGTCCAGTGCTGCACAGGGACATCTGAAAAAATTACAAATCGTTCAGAACAGAGCCGTAAGAGTAGCCCTTGGTTGCTCTTTTCGCTCCAGTGTGGATAAAATGCATACCTGTTTGGGCTGGCTAAAGGTGGAGGACAAACTTAATATAAGTCTTCTCTGTTATATGCACAATGCTCTATTTAAAAACAATCCAAAATCTTTTGTAGATAAATTGGTTTTTAGTGGGTATTGTCACGGACATGTTACGCGTCAGGTGAGCTCAGGTGTGTTAGTGGTTCCATCTGCAAGGTCCAATTGTATGACAAGAACAGTGTTAGTTAGATCGTCATCTGCTTGGAATAAATTGGACTTAAGAACAAGGCATATATCCAACATATGTAATTTTAAGAAGACTCTAAAACAGATGACAATTAATAGTATTACACCAGTTAATTTGTGACTGTTATAGGTACTGACATTTTCAAATGCTGTATGTGCGTGAATGTGTATATGTGGATAAATGTATACATGTGGTTATGTTATATGTATGTTATATTTGTGTATTTTAACTGTACACACGTTTTTCAACGTTTCAGCACTTTTATGGGCCCCAGGAAGACTAGCAACCACATTGTGGAAGCTAATGGGGATCCAAATAAATAAAAAAATAAATAAATAAATAGCCCCCATGGACTTGCACACACTTGTATTTAATTTAATCTTTTTATTTCTGTAGAGGTTATGGCCATATAGATGTGGGTCGACCAACTTTACTTCTCTTACAATAGCTCTGGATTGGTCAAGCCAGTGATTTCTCACATACACTTATCTAAAGTAACATTAAATTAAGACAGAGGTAATTTGACACACCCAGATTTAGGTTGATCAAACAGCGTTCGCTGCCCTAAATGGAAATAGCTCACCTCTACAAAACCAAGTTCACTTGAATTTATGTCAAATGTTAGTCGTCACTAATCTGACGCAAACTTGTGGGAATATACGAATCCGATAATTTACTTGGGAAAACAATCTTAAGCCCCGTTCACACCGCCAGCGCTAGTCGCTAGTCTCTGTACTGTGGAGTCACTTGTGGGCGTTCGTTGTGCCGTTTTCTGGAGTAAAAATGACACTTCATCTTTTGTGTGATGTACAATAAACTTTATTAAACTCATCAGTATATTTTTGATCATCATTCGGACCTGGTCCGAAACAGCAGACTTGTAGGCTATTAATAGTGGATACATACAAGCAGATGACAAATACGTTATAACCGTAATTAAACTACTAAACTATACCTGTTCCATCTCCATACAGCACTCTGACTCTGTAGGCACTATTGTCCGACTCCGGGTCGAAATGAACACCGTTACTGAGAGTTTCTGATATTATCATCATTCCGTGAGATGAAATTGTCCTGAGAGACTGAGCGCGAGCTCATGAGGCTCCGCCCCCTGTGCCAGCAGCAGCAGCTCATTTGCATTTAAAGGGCACACACTAAAACAGCGCGTTTTTCTGAGCCCCAAAAAATGACAATTTAAACATGCTGTAAAAAATGATCTGTTGGGTATATTGAGCTAAAACTTCACATACACACTCTGGGGACATCAGAGACTTATATAGACATAATAGGTCCCCTTTAAACTCACTGAGACTGTCGACAGTTTCTTTTCCATGCATCATGCATCATTTTATTATATATCCATGTATGTGGTTACAGTCAAATCATATAAAACAGTGAAATCGCCCTCGAACTCTTCTTGCCTGCACTCGAGACGGTGACGTGAGCTCCACTGAAAGTCTTCTTTCCTATTGTTTGTCGCTCGCGAAAATCTCTTCTCATTTGCATACAGTTGAAATTTCTGAACTTTTGTCGCTTGTCTCGCGTCACTTGACACGCCCACATTCTGTGGCCAACGGTCACTGCCGCTCGTGTCGCCGGAAGTCGCCAGCGCTCCGCTGAAATGAATGGGATCGTGACGCTTTGTCGCTGGCGGTGTGAATGGGGCTTTAGAGTCAGTCAGAATAAAATCAAATGTTTACAATTTATTGAACAGGTAATAGAGCAATAATTCAAAATCCAATTCATACAATAAAATCATCGGTCAATCACCTACAATAACAATAATTCGTAAATCGAGGAATTAAAGAAATATTTACCTGGCGATGAAAACTACACACAGCGTTCGTATGGGAAGTCAACCTATAGACTCCTGAACTTTTCTGCTCCTTTTCCTTATAAACCCAGATAATTCAATATTCTTACCAAATGGTGTCTGTTAGCCTGGATGCCAGCCGAACTTCCACAACATTTTTTGGTCGGGAAGTTCGGTCTGGACTTGATCCGTTGTGGAGCTATTATACTCGAACCAGAGCTGTTCGGACCAATCAAATTGTCAGGGCGGGCTTTATACGATGATGGACAGATGATCAACAGTATGTACTCATCCACGTCACCATAGAGCGCTTGGGTTGAATTCGTTTACAACAAAGATGGCTGCCGCTGGAGAATTGAGATTTCACACTTACAAATAAGTCAGATTGAATAAATGCATATTTGGCGTGCTGTCCGAGGAGAGGCTCCGGCTCGGTATCGGCCCGAACCCAAAGTACTCCCCCCGTATTCCTGACTGTGGAAGAACAGGCCGAGAGTGAGTGGAGGGATGCTGGAAACTGTCAAGGAATGTTAGGTGAGTTGACAGAGTGAATATATATGTTTCCTCTCATGCTGATAGGGTAGACGTGGTAATTGTTTGATGACAAGTTGATTGGATTGATTATTTGAACGTGCTCCTCCCGATCTTTGTTGATGAAACATCATGTGTAGATTCCTCCATCGCGTCTGTTATAGAAGACATCGACAGCGCATTCATTTGAAAAGAGGAACAGAGAACCATGATCAATTTGTCGATCGGACAGATGAATGAAGAACATACGTCACTTACTCAGTTGCTCTGATTGGTTGTAGGTCTATCCAATCTTTGCTGGTTCGGTTGAAACACGCCCCTTAATCACAGCCCAATGGAGCAGATCAGACTCACATCCTGACTAGAATCTGAGTATGACGACATCAGGCTAGGTGTCTGTCATTATTATTAGATTTTGGTCCCCTATTGAGGGACTCTAGTCCCCTATTGAGTGGCTCACAATGTGAGATCAGAATTTGTACTTGAACAGGTTCTTGTTTTCCATACAGGAGGTGGTTTGAACGGAGGATCTGGGTGATGACACATCACTTCTCTCATATTTCATAACTTCTTTTAGCTTTTTATTATAGTTGGGAGAATGAGACCATTTTACCAGGCGCACTGAGACACTGTAAATGATACCAAACATGCATAATTACTGTTTGTACATCCTTAACATTGCATAGGTTTTCAGTGAGTTCTAGGAGAAGAGGGAGATTGTCCAAGTGTGAGCTGCGTCTCGGATGTTGCTGTTAGATACGCAGGAGAGAGCTCAAATGTTCATTCTCAGGAGAGCCTTCTGTTCTCTCGAGGGGTCGCCCAGACTTTCTGGCACCCGCCTTACATTGCATTTCAAGGTACACATTTACATTCTTATCAGTTCTTGCTTTCCCTGGGAATCGAACCAATGACCTTGGCGTTGCAAGCACCGACGCTCTACAGTTCGAGCTACAGGAAAGCTGTAATCAAATTTCAACTTTCCCTATCCCATCTTTTTATTCCATTGTTCTAAAAAAATCCGTAAACACGGCATTGTCTCAAGAAATATCAGCGTACACACAAAACCACTGAAACCGACTCAAAACCATGCCAGACCAGTATTCAATACAATTCACGTTTATTTGTATAGCGCTTTTCACAATACACATCGTTTCAAAGCAGCTTTACAGAAAATGCATGAGTAAATATTACACTTTACAGTGATCTGTTCTCAGAGGAAACTGTCTAAGTTATGTATTTCAGAAATGTACACATACAAAATCACAGTTAGCTAAAAATGTATTAATTTTAAAAAAAATGTAGTTTTTAGTGGCTCAACCATTAGTTTATCAAGTGACGAGAATACTTTTTGTGTCACGTAGTGTAACAGCGCAGCGCTTCTGGGTTGTACGTCAGAACGGAGGCTCACTATTGGCCGACGCTGGTCATGTGTGTGATGCTGGCCAATAGTGAGCCTCCGTTCGACGTACAACCCAGAAGCCGTTCGACGTACAACAGACGTCTGTTACACTACGTGACACAAAAAGTATTCTCGTCGCTTGATAAACTTAAGGTTGAGCCACTGTAGTCACTTGGACTATTTTAACGATGTCTTTACTAACTTTTCTGGGATGGCAGATCTCGATTACAGAGAAGCCTATGGAGGAGTGAGACAGCTCTCAGATTTCATCACAAATATCTTAATTTGTGTTCTGAAGATGAACGAAAGTCTGACGGGGTTGGAACAACATGAGGGAGAGTAATTACTGACAGAATTTTCATTTTTGGGTGAACTAACTCTTTAATTAACATTTTAATTGCTGTGATTTTCCGATGCTCATTAACTCAGCCGTTACATGTGCAGCTGCCTTCATATCGGGACAGAAACAGCTGGAGTTCCTGCTGGAATATTCTTTCTCCTTCTAAACCTGAAACCTGAAACCTGAAGCCTGCACCTGTGTGAGATTTACAGATCTGTTACAAACGTCACTCTTAGAACAAAAGATTCCATATGGAACCGTCAAGGGTTCCGTCAGGCGCTCCATATTTACAGTAGAACCGTTTAGTGTTCAGTTTATGGATTTAATCACCTTATTCCTGACGATCTCACTGCGTGTTGAATTATGGGCGGCACTTCCGCTTTGGGGAACTTCCATTCAAAAAGGCTGAAACGAATCATTTCAAATCATAAAGTTGCCCAACAAATAAAGACGATCGTCAGTTTGACTGGATTAACTGTCAATTTCCCCTCATGATTTATTTTCAGACATCATGAGAATAACGTAACACTTGGTATTTTAACGTGACATGTTATAACAAGAATATCTATAGCAAGAGCTCTTTTCAGTCGCTCTCTCTTTTCCTCGTGATTATTTTCTTTTTTCCCTTTGCAATCCGCTGTACACATTTGTGGTCTGTTCTCCCGAATTTAATTTACGATATATTGCATTAATAATTCACTGGAATGCACGAAGAATCTCTCGTTATTCTCCTCAAATCCTCACCTCTGTTTCCAGGTTTGTTTTCACAGGTAAATGCAATTTATAATCTGTCAAAATGACGGAAATCACTTTGAAATAGTATCAGGTAATGCTGAAGTTAATGAACATTTTTGATTAAGGCAACATAAGTTACATAATACAGATATTACAGTGATATTTAACCCGTCCGTTATTGCTGTGGAAAGACTCGTGGTTTTGGGGTTATTTGGTCTGTTGAAAGACCTTGTTGATGTTTTTACACTTTTACATTTCCTTTTAATGTTGGATGGTTGAAGGGTGAGTAGATTAATGTCATCTCACTGTGACATATTGTGTTCATAGAGCGAGCGTCTCACTGATTGTTTACAGCTTAACGGAAGTTACACCCATAATTAGTGCAAAGCATCATGGGTACACAGGAATAAGGTGGATAAAATTTTACTAGAAATACTAGAAAAAGATGCGATAATTTAAGACTTAAATTGTATATTGAACCTTTTTGGCATAAAGGGTTCTTTAAGATTGAGTCAAGAACCCTGGAGTATTTTATGTACATTATAATAAATAAATAAAAATTCAGTTGTAAAAACAAACATTATTGGAGTACATTTGGGAAGAAAAAACTATTTCAGTCTTTATTCATCAAAATTTTAAATTTAATTCAATTTCTTACTTGCAGTTTCTTTGTAATTAACTGTGAAATTTTGTTTATACACCATTTTTTTTCATTACTGATTGAGTGATTAAACTGGTTGAGTTTCAACTTCTATAACAAAAAGTGTTTATGAAAAACATTGCCTTATCTCATCTTTAAAATTTCTCCTCTTTTTAAGGTGTGCCAGAAGGTTTTGAAGGATTTTTATTTCATTTTTTTGCTTTCGATTAACACTTCTTTTTTGTCTCTTAAGAGGTTCTCAAGAGTGAAATAAAGACAAAAGCATGCATGCATAGTATGCTTCATCAAATAACCTGCAATAATTCTAGATTAAGTCCTAAACGAGACTAATGCGGATCTGTATTTATTTATTGTGAATGTATTGTCTGCAGACTTTGTTTATTATGCACCACAAGAAGACCGACCCGCTGAGCAATTACAAAATCTACATAATAACCGAAACAGGGGTTGCTAATGTTTGTGTCTGGAATGATATCGCGTATCTGTGTCAAGTGAAACATCTGTGAAATGGATTTGTCAAAGTTTGTAGATTTTATCAGGAAGAAGCAGCAGTAAATCACATCCCGATCTCGCTCAGATCTTCAACACTTTAAAAGATCAAATTACTCTTTTGTTGCCATTTGATTTGCAAAATCTGTGATGCTTGAATTCATCTGACAGTTCATATTACACACTTTACATATAGGTGAGAGGACATAATTAATTGCATGTCATTTTTATGATTAATTGCACTAAATGAACATGTTAAACTGACAACCTTAGTATAATATATAATATATGTAAAAAAAAAACTTTGTGAAAGACAAACTTTGTTGAACTCTTAAATTTAGAGCTATTTTAGTATTATTTATACTATTATAGTATTTATAATATTTTGAAATACATTTTATTTATATATTATCAGTTGTCATTTCGATTTTAGTTTTACAAATTTTGTATGTAAAACTTTTTGTATTATGTGCATTTTTATTTTAATTTTTTTTTTAAAAATATTTCTATTTAGCTTTAATTTAATAAATTCAATTTATTTATTTCACTTTTTAGTCATTTTAGTGCTTAAAATTATTTCCGTTTAAGGCAACATTTCTAATGTTTTTCATCTAACATATGTTAGATGAAATTAATTAATTAATTATTTATTTTCAAAATGTAATAGTTTTAGTTTGTTTTAGTTAACAACCCTGATATTGTTTCATATTAGAAATACAAAAATAGCATTTTAAATGGCTTAAAAATGCACAAAGCATCACATTTCTGAAGTAAAATACGTTTTTTGTTGTTATTTTTAAAATGTACACGTCAGATTACTTGTTCTATGAAGTCTTACCTGGTGTGTTTTGTCTTCTTATATTGGCAGTTTTTACTTCAGCCATTATCATGCATTATCATGAATTATCGTGTCATGTGGGTCTTCTAGGATCAGTAAATTCATGCATGTGAGCACAGACACATCGAGCACATCTGCAGTTTGGTTATCGGCAATATGTAATCGAGCATGAGGACTGTTGTGATTATAATATTGGCTGTCAAATAGACGTGATGTGACATGTTCAAAATGCCCCTTAAACATGGAGATGCATGATTAAAGCTTTAAAACTGCTTTAAAACAAGCAAAACGAGATGTTCAATGAGGAAAATAAATTCAAATAATGTCTTGTCAGTTGCAAAGGAAAGTCATTTCAGATGCAGAGCAATTTAGTGTTATTTTAATAAAAAAATAATGTCTCTGTGTAAATACACATATTCATCAGTCAGTGTGAATCTTCACATTAAGTAAAGGAGTGATCCGTCGGGCATATTCCCTTCAGGATAACGGTGAAAGCATTCTGTTACTGTCATTATCCAACCTGAAAATATTCAAGAAAGATAAAATGACACTCACTTATTTTGATAGCGTTTCATTATTAAAAACTGTGTTTAAATCGTCAGTCCTGAGAGTGCAATAAACTGCACCGTCCGCTGAGATCATTAAGCACAAACGCAGTTTTATGATAGACGTCCAAATAGCGTCGGGTTCTTTTCATTTGGAGAAAAGTGCCGAATGGCCCTTCAAAGGCAATTTGCTCTTCCATTTCTATTCAGTCGTCATCATTAGCATGAGTGAAGCACAATCATCTTCAGCCTCCTACACTTCTGAGAGACTGAGTGTCGAAGCGCCGAAACAGCATCTTTCTGTTCAACTCATGACTGAAACTGCTGCAAGACTCTTACCTGAAGGTGTGATGTTTTATTAAAAGTTTTGTTTGTTATCAAATGGGGGTGTAACAGTATATGTGTCTCTGGGTCACGTCTCCAGTCTCGAGTCGCACGGGTTTATCTGTGGCAATAGCCAACAATACATTGTATGGGTCAAAATTATCCATTTTCTTTTATGCCAAAAATCATTAGGATATTAAGATCATGTTCCATGAAGATATTTAGTAAATTTCCTACTGTAAATATATTAAACATGTATTTGTGTGAGTGAATGCAGCACAATCGCCAACATAAATGCACAACTTTAAAGGAGATTTTCTCAATGTTTCCATTTTTTTGCATCCTCAGATTCCAGATTTTCTAATAGTTGTATCTCAGCCAAATATTGTCCTATCATAACAAACCACACATCAATGGAAAACTTATTTATTCAGCTTTCGGATTATGTATAAATCTCAATAAAACAAATGACCCACGTGACTGGTTTTGTCGTCCAGGGCCACATATCGCAATACAAAAATGCAACAATATTGTGTATAGTTCACTGTGACTGTGTGAGACTTTTTTTTTTTTTTTTTTACGTTTTCAGAGTCAGTACTACATTAAACTGATATATATATTGAATATAATGTATAATAATGCAATGGGGGAATATCTGTGGGCCTGATAATGCCAAATGTCTGATGTTACCAGTAAAAGTGGCCTACATTAATTTTAAATATATCTAGTCAGTGACAGAGATCAAGCATATTCGTCTAAAATAATTCAGTATTTTCATCTTCAGAATGATGAATATTGTCATTCTGGTGTCTCTATTGTCCTGTGCTTTGGGTTTCCAGCACCAAGTCCAAGCCTATTCATTTACACACACAATGTAAAACCAAATTAACAGTAATTTTTTATGTCTTGGAGTATCGCAATAATATCGTATCGTGAGTTCAGTATCGAGATATTAGGGAATCGTTACACCCCTATATCACTCTAAAAAATGCTAGAGCCGTTGGGTTAAATTTTTAAATTACATTTTTAACCCAACGGTTGAGTTTGTCAATATTTGACCCAAATTTGGGTTAAAACAACCCTGCATTTCTTCGAGTATACTCAAACCGGTTTGTAAAATCTGTTCAGAAGTTCAGTTTTGTGGTGCAGGAACGCTCGATGTCCTCGCTGCAGATTCCCAAGTTCCCCTGGATTTTGCGGAGGCGCTTGGCCGGCGCCGGAGTGGCGATGCCTGACGTGTTTCTGAACGTGTGCTGATAAGAGAAGGACTCGAGACCTCGCTTCTCTAAGCCAGATTCGCCAGCGTCGAGACACAGAAGTGGAGCATGAAAAGACTCAGAACTAACGGCCGTAATTCCCTCTGATTTCCCTTCAGACACACAGAGCCGAGAGTGGAGCAGAAGCTGGAGACGTTTGCTGTGTCACACACTCCAGCTGTGTGTGTTTGCATCCAGAGTCGGCCATTCAACTGATGTGCAGAATGGGAATATCGAATTAAACAGTTGCGAATAAAGCAGAGTTTTCATCAAGTGAGTCGAAGGGAACAAAATCGTCACTTCCGGATAAACTGGCGCTAAATATCACTAAGAAAAATAGGAGAAGCATTACGAAGCACTTAGAAGGTTGTGGTTTAAAAATCAACATTCTGACATAAACACTGAGTCAGCTACACTGTTTACTTCTGAACATTATATTTTATTCACGGCCATCATTTGTAGTGGCCTATTCACAAACTGTTTGCTCAAGCGTTCGAGTTTTTTCGCCGCGCTTATTCATTTGTGGATGTTAACTGAATCTGTAAGTCAGCTACACTGTTTACTTCTGTATATTATATATATCTATAAATTACAGAATTACAGTTACTAAAAACACACACAAAAATGGGCACTTTGCACCACTAGTGGGGTGGTGTGGCGCAATGGATAAGACACATGCCTTTGGTGTGAGAGACACGGGTTCGAATCCACTGTGAGCCACCAATGTGTCCCTGAGCAAGACACTTAACCCCTAGTTGCTCCAGAGGCGTGCGACCTCTGACATATATAGCAATTGTAAGTCGCTTTGGATAAAAGCGTCAGCTAAATGAATAAATGTAAATGTAAATGTATAATAAATTATACGTTTCCATCCAGCAGATTTTTGATGCGATATTCCAAAATGCACATAAAAATAGGTGTATGAAAACACAGCTTTGATCACGTTTCCACAGTTATTCACATTGTAAACTGTACAAGTTTTTATTTTATTTTATTTTATTTAAAAAAAAAAAAAGTTTATGTAATTTATGTAATCCATACATTGGTTCAACATTGGTTTGTTATTGTTTTTATTTGTATTTTATGGGTTGTGTGAGCTTTGTATTTAGGGCTTTTATGTATTCATTTATTGTTTTACTGTACAGCACTTCGTGTCCACTTTGGATTTTAAAGTGCTCTATAAATACATTTTGATTGATTGATTGATTGATGTAGGCTATGTACACTACCGGACACAAGTTTGGACTAATTATGATTTTTTTTTTATGATTTTTATGTTCACTTTATGGGTGCATGTATATGATCAAAAGTGAGAGTAAAGACATGTTACAAAAGATTGTATTTCAAATAAATGCTTGAACTTTATATTCATCAAAGAATCCTGAGAAATGATCATGGTTTCAACACAAATATTAATCCAATAAAATAAAATTTTCAACATTGATAATAATCATAAATGTTTCTCGAGCATCAGATCCTCATATTAGAGTGATTTCTGAAGGATCATGTGACACTGAAGACTGGAGTAATGATGCTGAAAATTCAGCTTTGATCACAGGATATAAATTACACTTTATTATCTATTCGCATCAGCTAATGTTTCCATCTGGCTATTTTTATGTGCATTATGGGATGCGCTGGACATGATGCACATACATTTTAAAAAGAACCAGTGGACCAATCACATCACAGCATCTCAAATGTTGGTTTGGTGTTTCTGAAATGGCATCAGAATGACTCAATTACAGAAAACTAGCGAGCGCTTCTGCATGAAGGATGAAGTCACGGCAGATTTAACTGACCAGCGTAATCAATCTCTGCATTTCTTTTCTCTCTCTCTCTTTTGGAAAGACATTATCATGGATTTTGGTAACACTTTATAATAACTGCATGCTATTAATCATTAGTTATCACTGCTTAGTAAACAGTTAATTCATAATTTATAAACCATTAATAGGCATTAATAAGCAGTTTATAAATACAGCTATAAATGCTTTATTCTTGATAATTGTATTCTCATATTTTATTAATGATTTTTGATCATTTCTAAATTAACTATTGCATTATTTACATTTAGGAGTTGTCAGTGGTTCATAAGATCACTTAGAACATGTAAATAAATGATTAATAAACTATTTAAATGTACATTCATACATCTTATTATTCAGATATACAGTAATTGTTACTTAGTGTTAATTTTTTATTAACATGTATGTATCTACTGTAATTCATGGTTAATTCAGGTAGTTATAAAGCATTTTGTGTGAGCTCATCTAAAGTGAGCACTATTTATGACTTGTAAAGCATTTATAAAGGAGATTTAAAGGCTCATTATCTTATAAACAGAAAAAGAAAACAAACACACACAGAGATACAGAACATAGAAATATTTAAGATGTATGAATGTACATTTAAATAGTTTATTAATCATTTACTCACACTTTCTAAGTGATCTTATGAACCACTGACGACTCCTAAATAACCGGTTTGTAAATAAAGCAATACTTCAGTTAGAAATTATGAATTAATCATTAATTAAGTATGAAAATACAATTATTAAACACATTATAGATATGCTTATAAATAAAAAAAAATGCTGTATTTATAAACTGCTTATTAATGCGTATTAATGCTTTATAAATGATGAATTAGCTGTTTATTAATGCTTAGCTAATGATTAATAGCGTGCAGTTATTATAAAGTGTTACCTGGATTTTTTAATTTTGGTTTTGGGGAATGCAACCGTTCTAATTGTTCTGGTTTGGATGATCATTGTTTGTTGCAGTGGTGTTGTTCTCCTCGGCTGTGCGAGAGTCATTACGAGCTCGTATCGATCGCTCTGTCTCGCACTGCAGACGTGATGTTTCTCTTCACGCACTTTTAATTGCTTTAATTAGACAGTGTTCTGGCTGACGGAGATTAATTGGCCGCCTGACGTGCCTGTGTGTGTGATGCTGTTGTTTAGGTAAACACAATGTCAATAGTGATCCACTGAACAGTTTACCAGAGGGAGTGTGTGTGTGCGCAACACAGTTTACTTTGTGGAAGAAACATGTAAACTATAACATGGCAAAACACATCATTGACGTTTTACACCGTAATCTCGCATAATTTTACCGTTTTGAACAAGTAACATTTTATTTTATATTTTTACATTTTATTTTATTATTTTATTGAATTATTTTGGATATTTTAGTTTATGTTTGATATTTGTATTGTGATTTATTCTTCTTTTATTTAATTATTTAATAGATATAAAAGGAACACAGTATTTTATTTTATTATTTATTATATTTTGTATATTTTAGGTTATATTTTATATATGATATTTTTATTGTTTATTAATCTTTTATTTAATTATTTAATAGATAAATGTAATAGATTTATTTAATAAAATTTTAAATACATTTTTATAGGAGGAACACAGTGTTTTATTTTATATTTTTTATATTATGTATATTTTAGTTTATATATAGTTTTTGTTTGTTTATTCTTTTATTTAATATTTAAAACATAAATGCAATTGATGTATTTAATAAAATATTTACATATTAGAATACTTTTTTATTGTATTTATATTTAT
>NC_137123.1:62835399-62865399 GCF_949319135.1 Squalius cephalus
TGTTTCCTCGCTTGTTTAGCACACGTTCCTTCAGTGTCTCAGTCAGGTGTGGACAGAAGGGGAAAACAATATGCAAAAAATAGAAGTCGCCATCAATCAGGGTTTCCAAGTCTGTGGTTTTCCCACAAATTGTGCTGCTTTTAAACTGTTGCCACAGGTTTAATCTATTGCATAAATTCTATTTCATTGGGATAGTTTTGTTACGCAGACCTGGCAACCCCTGCCATCAGTTGATTTGGAAAGTGTTTTCTAGTTTTTTGTCTAGTTGTATGTGTATTATTATTATTTATCTTATTTGTGTATAATAATTCAACAGAAATAAACGTGTATATATATCACTTTTTTTGTTTAAATGAATGATTCAATGACTCACTCATAAATATTTGTTTCATTACCGGATGAATCAGCGTTTTTGAACGGATCTCTTGAGTGAATGATTCAATGACTCACTCATAAATGTTTATTTCATTACTGGATGAATCAGCGTTTTTGAACGGATCTCTTGAGTGAATGATTCAATGACTCACTCATGAATATTTGTTTCATTACTGGATGAATCAGCATTTTTGAACGGATCTCTTGAGTGAATGATTCAATGACTCACTCATAAATATTTGTTTCATTACTGGATGAATCAGCATTTTTGAACAGATCTCTTGAGTGAATGATTCAATGACTCACTCATAAATGTTTATTTCATTACTGGATGAATCAGCGTTTTTGAACGGATCTCTAGAGTGAATGATTCAATTACTCACTCATAAATACTTGTTTCATCACTGGATGAATCAGTGTTTTTGAACGGATCTCTTGAGTGAATGATTCAATGACTCACTCATAAATACTTGTTTCATTACTGGATGAATCAGCGTTTTTGAACGGATCTCTTGAGTGAATGATTCAATGACTCACTCATAAATGTTTATTTCATTACTGGATGAATCAGCGTTTTTGAACGGATCTCTTGAGTGAATGATTCAATGACTCACTCATGAATATTTGTTTCATTACTGGATGAATCAGCGTTTTTGAACGGATCTCTTGAGTGAATGATTCAATGACTCACTCATGAATATTTGTTTCATTACTGGATGAATCAGCGTTTTTGAACGGATCTCTTGAGTGAATGATTCAATGACTCACTCATAAATGTTTATTTCATTACTGGATGAATCAGCGTTTTTGAACGGATCTCTAGAGTGAATGATTCAATTACTCACTCATAAATATTTGTTTCATTACTGGATGAATCAGCGTTTTTGAACGGATCTCTTGAGTGAATGATTCAATTACTCACTCATAAATACTTGTTTCATCACTGGATGAATCAGCGTTTTTGAACGGATCTCTTGAGTGAATGATTCAATGACTCACTCATAAATGTTTATTTCATTACTGGATGAATCAGTGTTTTTGAACGGATCTCTTGAGTGAATGATTCAATGACTCACTCATAAATACTTGCTTCATTACTGGATGAATCAGCGTTTTTGAACGGATCTCTTGAGTGAATGATTCAATGACTCACTCATAAATGTTTATTTCATTACTGGATGAATCAGCGTTTTTGAACGGATCTCTAGAGTGAATGATTCAATTACTCACTCATAAATATTTGTTTCATTACTGGATGAATCAGCGTTTTTGAACGGATCTCTTGAGTGAATGATTCAATGACTCACTCATAAATATTTGTTTCATTACTGGATGAATCAGCGTTTTTGAACGGATCTCTAGAGTGAATGATTCAATGACTCACTCATAAATACTTGCTTCATTACTGGATAAATCAGCGTTTTTGAACGGATCTCTTGAGTGAATGATTCAATGACTCACTAAAATACTTGTTTCATTACTGGATGAATCAGCGTTTTTGAACGGATCTCTTGAGTGAATGATTCAATGACTCACTCATAAATACTTGCTTCATTACTGGATGAATCAGTGTTTTTGAACGGATCTCTTGAGTGAATGATTCAATGACTCACTCATAAATACTTGCTTCATTACTCGATGAATCAGCGTTTTTTGAATGGATCTCTTGAGTGAATGATTCAATGACTCACTCATAAATACTTGCTTCATTACTGGATGAATCAGCGTTTTGAATGTATCTCTTGAATAATTCAACAACAAATACATTTTTAACAGTCACTTGTCGCCACCTACTGGTGTAACAATGTAATTGATACAATCTTTATTTGAAGCGTCAAGTTGCTTTCAAAACTTACTCTATTTTGATCACTACCGTAGACATGAGTGTTTATATCTCAACTATAAACTTTTATCTTCTGTGATAATATGAATTATTCCAACAGCAATAATGATACTGTTTGTGAAGCTGTTTCATAACTAAACATGACAACTGCTCTCTCAGAGCGAACACAGATCTGAATCGCTGTGATCGTACTTGTCAAAGGTTTAATGGACATTTAGATGGATTATTTTCATTCAGAAATAAGATTGTGTGTGTGTCTGAATCGAGATCAGAATCTTTCAACGGTTAGTGCACTGAAATATCACAAATAAGACGTCTTTAGTATCTCGTTTGTTTCTTGTAGACTGCAATGAGAGCAAATGTAGACTCTCAAATGGATTCTCCTGGTTCTCAGATGTCAGTCCTGTGAAAATCTCACATGTGTCTCCTTGTTCAGGCTTGCTGAGATACCAAAGACAGAGAGCTCAATATGAACTCGAGCATTTCTCATCAGATGCTTATCAGCTTCATTTTATAGCTGGACCAGTGACTCCATAGGGATTTTAGGAGAAACACCTATAAATAAATAAGACTTCTGTGCTCGGAAAGATTCTCAGCTTGTGAGAAATAACATTTCATGCACCAGCATCAAAGAGGAAGGAATCACTGAAGTCCAAGGCACCGGTGCCGAAATAAATAAACAATAAAACAAGGTCAACCTTGTTTTTTCCCCCTTTTTCCGCTCTGTCAGCGGCTGCATGGGAGATGAATGAAGAAATACAAATGTCACACATGTCGATAAGTCCAACTAAATGCCACTGTGCCATAGAAATGTCATTCCTCACTCATTACCGCCTTCCATTGAAGCACAACGTTCCCTAAACGCTCTGTTCAGAACAAGAGGGAGCCGGAGACGAGGACGGGTTTGTGTGAGGCTGTTAACCACACACACACACACACACAGCTCATTAAAACATTAAACGGCTGTTCTTCCAGGCCCGTGTGTCAGCGTCCAGGTCTATTTCAGCTCTTCTGATGTTTGCTCAGGTTGTCACGGATGACATTTTCCCACGGCGGGCGGACGGATAGGCCTTTAGCATGAGCGCCGTCTCCTCATCTTTGAGTAATGAATAAGTGGAGGGTGGGCGGAAAGCGTTTCACCCCACAGCAGAATTCAGCTGTTAGTAAACAGATGACAGTGCGGTGAGATCTCCGTTCGGCTGATGCCGTGTGAGGAGGAACAGGAGAGACACTCAGAGGAGTGTTAATGCACAGCAGTGATCACACTAAATCTGGCAGAGAAACAAAACTATACGAGAAATAAACTGAGCAGATTGCTAATGGATACTTG
Organism: Squalius cephalus; assembly: GCF_949319135.1. NCBI lineage: Eukaryota > Metazoa > Chordata > Actinopteri > Cypriniformes > Leuciscidae > Squalius > Squalius cephalus. The sequence continues at coordinate 62,838,948 of NC_137123.1, forward strand.
CATTGGACGTGTTAACCTTGAGCGTGTGCTTCATCGTGCTGCGTTTGTGCTCCAAACACTTAGTAACCACTGAGTAACAAGATAAATACACTTTGCATCCACCTATCAACCATCCACAACACCTTAGCAACCATTAAGATACAAGCAAAAACACACTCCAACTACATCACTGTAGTATCACCTGGCAACCCTGCCATAAATCGAGTTTGCACAGGCAAACACCATTCACGTTTGCGTCGAAAATGAAATATGTAAGCAATAAGGTACGAGAGGCTGTGGTGTATCGTGAATAAGTCACGGCTGAAGGGCGTTGATAGGCACGACGTGAAGCAGAGTATCGTGTATTCAAGATACAGCACTAGTCTTGAGTAACTTATTGCTTTTATAAAACGGTTACCACACAATACAAATATTAAAGCTGAAAAATATGTATCTATGCAACTTTAATGAAGGAAAATCACTAAAAGCTTTCCTTCCGCTGGAAAAAAAGTCCCTCATCGTGAACAGTAACGTTAGTTACATTATTTCACCTTTAGATGGCGGCAAAGACTGTGAGTGAGTCAGTCAGTAGAAGAAGACTTTTATATTGAAAGGACTCAAACTTGTGAACACGGAGAAGCAAGACACCAATGACTAGGGCGCGGGAAAACCCCTTAACTGTTAAAAGGACAAGATATCGCAGCGGACATCCAAAAGGATGCTTTATTACGAATATAGGACTGACCTGAAGGAAAATGCTAGATCTACTGTAAATGCAGGTACACTCGCTCACTCAATCTCTCTATAAGCTTCAATGAACAATATCAATGACAACAAACATATGTTCACGTGGCTAAGAGTGGTTGCTGTGGGTGTTGTGTAGTGATACATAGAACCGTTGGGTGAAGCGGTCGTGTTTTATCGTGATTCAAGCACAGCTATTGACCAATCAGAATCAAGGATTGGAACTAACCGTTGTATAATAATTTTGAGGCTATTAATTCCATACATTTATGCTGTTTTGTTGTTGTTGTTTGTTTCCTAACAACTGTAGTTCTATTACAAATAGCAAACTATCTGTCTGAAAAATTGAATCAGCTGTTAAACAAAACAGATATCATCCCTGTTTTCATAAACTATCCGAATCAGACTGATGCATCTGCATAGAGCATAGAGCATCTGTCCCAGATGAGCATCATTAAACAACAAAACACATGCTGCAAATTTACTGTCATGCTAATTGTTCCATTTGGTGTGTTTCTGCTTCTTTCCATGTGTCCGTGCCGCTCATGATGGGTGTGATTTTTCAACGTTTTCATCATTAAAATGATCCTTCAATCCAATTCCATCTGCCTCAACTTTCCCAACTCATCAGGTAAGTGGCGATTTGATTACTGCCACCTTCAGCTGTCGGGAACATGCAAACTAGTCGCTTTTCTGCAAAATTCTGTATTTATATGTCATAAGGTGGGGGGGCCGAGAGCCGAAGGTGGGGGGGATGTTTGTTGGGGTGAAATTGCAAGCCCAATAAACCTCAAAAGAATCGAAAATGGGCTATTTTCCCATAGACTGGAGTGAGAGCAAAGATGTCAGGAACTGATCATCTCTTCTGCTTTACTACTAGTTACAGCACCAAATAAACATGAATGAACATCTGAAGACACTTTTATTTTTTTGACACTTTTTGACACTTTTTATGATTAATTATGAATATTTGGATCAGTTAATCACTCAGTATTGAAAATTTGGCCTCAGAAAAATTATTATTTCTTAGCATGTACAGTGCTTAGAGCGTGTAACGAGACCAGGAATCGTTAAATTGAGGGAATCAGAACCAAATATGTATTGTGCACAAGTTTTATTAACTATATCATGAACACAACTAATCTAACCAAACATACACACAATTACAAGATGGAAAGTGACCGAATGAAACCAGACACAGGGAATGATATGGAAAAGAGTCATTTAACCATTTGAGAAAAGAACCACCAGTCTATTATTATCAAAACACCTCGTTTAGAGGATTTTCCTGCTCATCCGAACCCTCGGTGTAGTCAATATATGCGATACTTGCATTGCTTTTGCAGGTGAAGCAGTTTGTTGCTCTGAAGAGGTTTGATGATTCTGTGAGTCAAAGTGTTGAAGTTGCAATCGATTTATTCTGCGTTGAATGAAGAAATGATGAGGATCTTGCATGGTTATTTTGACTCTGTCACAGTTGGGAGAGAGTTTTTCTCTATTCCTGGGTAAGCACATGGTTGGTTGCAGATTGAAACCAGGAGAAAGAAGTCAGTCTGAAGAGAGAGAGAGAGAGGGAGGGATCTGTGCGGGGCTTTTTAAAGCCTGGGAAAACTCCGGTTAATATAACAAACACACACTGCATTCTATGAACAGGCGATGTCCACTAAAGTGTGAGTCGTTAAAGGGATACTTCATCCATTAGCATTAAGCTTTGTATCAGTAGAAACCCGGTAGTATTTTGGAATGACCATGCTTCCCTCCCTCATGTCCCCCTGAGACCAGAGATTTCTGTATTGTGTGTCTGGAAAAAAAACCTCAGATGAAGAAAAATCGTCATTTAGCTCATCAGAGGCTTTTTTGTCCAGAGGCGAGAGACTACAACCAGTAGGAGGAGCTCGTCCCGCATGTCTTCAACCCGCCCATAGGGGGATCTCACGATAAAACGCCGTCTTTTCAGTTTCGAGTCGACTAGTAGCCTAGGTGTATCATTTCTCCCGATACTGCCCTCTGTAACCGGTAGGCGTGGCTTGGGCGTGGCCTCGTAGGGCAGCAAAGCAAGTGCATTCTGGGAGTTGTTGTCTTTCATCCACATGAGCCAAAAATACATTTCGTGGCTTTTTCTCAGTCTAGAAGGCACCAACTTCTAAAATAATTTCACATTTCTACTACATAAATGACCCAATTTAAATACACATTCATCTTTCCAGCGGCGAAATATCCCCTTAAATGAGCATTAATTAGATAGGAGACACGATATATAGGTATATTACAATTAACTGTTGGTTCTTATCATAAAACATGCATAAATCAAAATACCATACAAGAGACATTACACAAGGCAATAATAATCATACACACAAGGTCCTGGGATACATTTATAGCTCAGTTTGTCTGATCATTAATGCAGGAAAGTTTGTTTTACATGTCTTTATATGGCCTGATTGAGTGAGTTTAGAGCGAGGCTCTGCGACTAACAGGAGATGAATGCAGATTCGATGGATGTGGGTTTGCTGGATTGTTCATTAAATATAAATATTAATTTCTGTGTCTGATTGGTCCAGCCATTACATGTGTCTCATGTAATCATTCAATCAGTGGTTCAACCGCGTCGGAAAGACATCAATAAAGCAACTTTACCATCATATCTACCAAAAACTCATTAATCAGATTGAAAAATGTCGTATCCCTTTATTTATTTGTGTCAGAGTCACCAGAATGCTCCGTTTACATGTTCAAATCACAAAACTATTCTCCTGAGGGACGATACAGGGATTTAATTCACAAACGTCACCTTTTCCGCCTCTCGTGAGTTTGCAGGTCTAATGGAAAAGCGCTGGGAAATTCAGTCTCACCGCACGTATGCAATTACCTTTGTGCCGTATTAGCATTCAGTTGATTTACAAATCCAGAGTTCATTTGCACTATAATTCCCCATAGCTTGTCGAGGCACAAATTGAACATTCAGAGCAGTCCGCTTGCTTCCAAATGAATTATGTTGCTCAGATACATGCAACACAAAGTCTTTCCCCTTCTGGATTAGAAAACAACATTGTTCCTCAAATCTCTGTTTCGATGCAGCGCTCAGAGATTGTTTCGGGCTAATTCGTCTGACGTTTTAAAGAGAGCTCGGTGCATTCGCGCAGTGTCCCAGAAGCCCTGTCTTTGCCCTGGGCTGATGTTTGAAGACGTCACGGTGGCTAATCCTGTTACGGGATTGCTGGCGCTATTGTCCGTTTATCGGTTCTGCTTTTATTCGCTCAGCTCGCATCCGCACCTTAGTGTCGGAGCGTAATGCGATCACGTTCACCAGCTTCCATCAGCTCATCTCTGGCAATATCACAGATGTGCTTCAGCAGAAACATGAGCAACTCTGGAGAAATCATTGGTCTTAGAGACTTTCTTTAATGGCACGCTGACATTAACCAGATGACTTTTGTCGTGAATTAGCCAGTGTTTATCAGATGTCATTGATGTCTGTGGTCATTAATGCAGTGACACCTGTGGAGCTTTTTAGATATTTGACATTTTCCACAGAAACGCTGTTCTGTTGAACTTTCTATTCATCAAAGAATCCTGAACAAAAATTAATCAAAGTTTTCAACACTGTTAATACTCAGAAATGTTTCTTGAGCATCAAATCATCCAGAGGCGTCGCAATAGGGCAGGCAAGCCAGGCAAAACCCGAGGGCTGGTCATTCAAACAATCAGGAATGTTAATATAAAGACGCAGCAACATCTCCGCATCCCCCTTAGTAGGGCCCCTCTCTCGTTACCTGGTTATGCTTTTACCGCCAAACTGGAGCAGCGCTTACTCGCCGAATTTAGCAAATGCTTGATTTGATTTGTTAAACATGAAAAGGATGTATCCGTCGGGCATGGACGCTCGCTCTTACCTTAACATAGATAAATGTTCACGATTATTAGGTGCATATCCAAGTGTTTGTGCGGAGTGTGGAGCGCGCACTGCATGCCATGGAGGCGCCGACGCGGTTACTTGAATTTTCCTATAAAGAGTGGAAACAACTTAAAATATTCAGTTTCTGGCCATACAGAAAAGAATAATGCATCAGTCTCAACTACTTTTATTTGTGTAAACTCACAATAACAAGACAACTTTGTGCTTTTGTAAAATAAAATAAAACAATCAGGGCGCGCTTTTATGGACTGTGAATTGGAGCGCGTCTCAAAAAAAAACAGAAACACAGCGTATAGACTCACAGACATGAGAAATATATCTATATAAAGCTTGAAATGTCCACTTTTAAACAATATATTTACTATAGTTGACATTATTTCATTAGTAATAAGTATCCAGCTCTTTACATTAAACTTGAGTAAACAATTAGTTAATGAACTAATAAAACAATAAAACAAATATTAAATTAAGATGCTAACTATATATTTCTAAATAGCATTGCTTGTTCCACCACGCAAATGACTGTTTTAAGATGACAATCTGTTACACATTTGAAGAGTTACTGTATCTTGAAAATTGTTGTATTTTTGTATGTTGTATCTTCTGTTATAAAGATGAAGATTGACATTTCGTTAATTAAAAAAATAAGCACAAAATGTTGTAAAAAATAAACAACTTATGTTCTGTTAGATGTTCTGTTTTGACTACTTTTTGAATTTTGTATAATAATATCTCTAGGCAATGGAGATATATTAACAAATAAATCGTATATATTATATAAAACATATATAAAATACATATATATATAAAAAAAATTTGCCCGGGGGGCCACACTCAGTGTTGGTTCGCCTCTGAAATCATCATATTAGAATGATTTCTGAAGGATCATGTGACACTGAAGGCTGGAGTAATGATGCTGAAAATTCAGCTTTGATCACAGGATATAAATTACACTTTAATATCTATTTACATAGAAAACAGCTGTTTTTAATTTATAATAATATTTCACAATTTTTCCTGAAATTTTGTATCAAACAAATGCAGCATTAGTGAGCATAAGAGACTTCTTTCAAAAACAAAAATATTTGTGCTGTTAATCGATAAAATATATAATAAAAAATAACTAATTAATCACACATTTTCTGTATATTGTACCTTTTCATTTTTTATATTGTAATACTTTCACATTGAATCTCCCAAATAATGTAGAAACAAACATAAAGATGGTGGGCCCTATCTCGCACCCTGCGCAATTGACTGTACACGACGCATGTATCATTCCTATTTTGCACCCGACGCATAGCGGACTTTTCCCTCCAAAGACTTTAGTAAATTAGGGAATGAACTTGTGCTCCCGGGGGCGGTTCAGCGAGAAGAGGAGGCGTGTTCCGGCACAAACGTTCCCTGGTGCTATTTTGCAGTTTCAGAAAACAATTCCGCCACTGACCAGGAGAAACCTCGTCTAAAGTCAGCGGCGCGTTGCGCATGTTATTCAGATGATATTTTAAGGGCGCATGCTTGACCATAATCAATGTAGCGTGTGCACAACACACACACACTTTGCTTCTCTCATGTACACAGACGCAGCAGTTCACATTTTTGCAAATCATACATTATTGCAAGGAAAAATATTCCACACGAGGGAAATCTTTGTTGTGTCCATGAAGATGTGAAAAAATAGGCATAAATCTAGCTTACACATTTACCCAAATGATCATACGCCTGTTTAAGCGAAGCTAATTTGGGTGTGTTTCTCCATCCCCAATGTCACTTCTCTGTGTTTTACGGCCCTGACGAGAACGTCGGTCTCCTCGGCTGTGAACCGCTCCTGGCAAATCCGCCGTTATAATAGCAATCCGCCATGGAACAAGCGCGCCTGCTCTTAAAGGGAATGTGAGATGTCGCTCTGATTGGTTTATTTCAGGTTACGCCCAAACCACACCTATGAGTAATGAAGCTGCTTCAGACCAACACATTTTAGATTTGACCAAACCAAGACCCACCCACAAAGTTACTTGCGTTTCGCGCTTGATGCTTGCATTTCAGATTGTTAAAATAGGGCCCGGTATATTTTAAATGTTTGTTTAATGGCATCTTTTTGAATGAAGGTACTGATACAGTTTATTACATTATTTCATTTTCAGCTTACAAATATTTTGTATCAATATTTATTTATTCACCCTTATTAATTTAATTTCAAATACAGTTTCTGAATGTTATTTACATATAAAAACACTTATGTCATGCATGATCAAGTAATGGAAACTTATTTTTACCGTTAGTAACGTGAGGCAAAACGGCATTTCAACACAACTTCTGCTCACGTATTTGAAGGCTGCTGTTGGATCATCGAGGCGAAACGTCATATTATGCGACTACGCATTACTGTACGGAGAGCTTACGAACTACTAGCTACGTTCTGCCTTACGAACAGATGCTGCAATGGAATAAAGTACAGAGTTCGTTACAAACTAGCTAGTAGCTACTAAGCCTCTAGTGTGGACTTTACGCTTCAATTTAAGAAAGAACTTACGAACGGCCTTGATGCACACAGCTTTTTATGTTATTTAACACTGTTTAACTCATTTAAGAGGAGGATACTCGACAAAATGGGCATTTCGGCATAATTTTGTCCGTTCAATCGTGAAATAGACCTCAATGCGGGACTGGAAGTGGTTTTCATACAGTCGTGTGTGTATGTATTGTTTTTTTTAATTAGTAGACCATTAAAGTGGGACCCGATTTGCTGAAATCGAAGGCTTCAATCACCAGCATTCGCAATATTAGATCTGATGTTATGTGATGTGAACAGGAACCCTTCTCATTATGGCTGCAGATATTCACACATGGGTCACAGGCACTGACCTTTCATAATCTCAAATTAGCCTTTCTGTCTGCCGTTCAAGAGAAGAGCACGGGGTTCATGCCGTCTTCAGAGGGGCAAACGAGGTCTTGAAAGACACGCTGGCAGTCGTCCCGTCTGATTGTGTTCCTGCCAGACGACCTTTGACCCCGCAGCATTCAGTGGTGAAGACTCTCACCAGCGTTCAGTCTCTTCGCTCAGAGAAATATAGAGTTCTGGCAGAGAGCGCACATCTGGCTCCAATGTGCTGCAAGCTCATTTTTACATATGCAAATTAGATTTGTGGGTGATGTATAATGCTCTTATTTGTTCTGTTGCGTCACAGTTTGTCGTTCAGTAGATCAAGTGTCTTTACTTTAGTGCTGGATCTATTGTTCATTTCAGACTGAACACACTTGTGATTGTAAAGTGTGTTTCTATACGATAAATTACACGTAGATGTTTTATCACCTAATGCAGTGGTTCTCCACCAGGGGGCGCAAACCTCCGACTTAAAATTATTTTAAGTAATGCTGGGTACACACCAAAAGATTTTTTACATCTTATAAGATTTTCAAAATGTGATAGACCACAAACATGAGGACAAAAAATCCTAGATTTAAGCATTTTGCTCCTATAGTGTGTGGTGTGCCATGATGTGACAAAGACAGCACACCACACACAAACAGATTTTCAACCAGATTCTCGACTGTGAACACAGGAAATCTCACAAAAGCTCGCGAGACTTCAGAATAAGCATGTCGGATGATATGCAGGAAGAAATTATGATGATAGTGTTTGATGAATGATTTTCACAGAAAATTCACATAAAAAAAAAAACAAACAAAAAAAAAAACATTGTACCCACCATTATATATAACCTTTTATACAGAAATATATTCATTCTTTATTGTCTTAATTTATTCTTTATTGTATTTATTTTCTCTTTAGAAAAAGTTAGCCTATTTAATCCCTCACTGAACCCTTAGCCTATAACACTCAGCTTCCTGCGTGTGTGCGTGTGTGTGAGAATGACCGTCTTCCATCATCTCACTTTCTGATTGGATATTGTTTTGCTTCACGTGATAATCTCCAGAACGTTCGCACGTTTGTCCTCGGGGTTCCCCCCACACATCAGGATTTCTGATCGTAAATATTAAACATGTTTAATATTTACGATTCGCGATCGGGGCGGCTCCGACGTTCTTCCGAGCAGGTTCGGACACTCTTAACACACCTCACACCAAGGGAAAATCTGATAAGATAATCTGTTGAACCATCAAGATAATCGGGACATAGCTAGGATTGTCGGAAGGGGGGAAATCGGCCCAAAATCAGCCCGATTATCTTTTGGTGTGTACCCAGCATAAGTTGTATTAAAATAATCTTAATTCATTAAATTGGGGTTTATGTAGTATTATTAACTTAACTGCACTGACACTGTTGGACGAGAACAAAACTGTAACTGAATTAAGACACTTTGAGTGTTATTGAACTGAACTGAATCAACATTGAACTGAATTGAGTTGAATAATGACACTATTGTCTTTTCAATGTAATTTCTATCCATCCATCCATCCATCCATCCATCCATCCATCCATCCATCCATCCATCCATCCATCATCTAGTTACTTCAAACTACAATTGTTCAAACTTGCTGGCCAGACTTTCTCAAGCCAACATCAAAATTTCTTTTGACGTTTTTTATTGTATTTAATTTTTTTATCCAGTTAATATTATTTTTAATGGTAGTATTGTTTTATTAAAAATATTCAGTTCTTGAAACTGCTAAATAACCATAATTTATTATATTTAATTTATTAATTTAATATATTGATACTTACCAGTTTATGTTCATAAAAAATGTTTAGGGAAAAAACGCAGCTTTATCATAATTACAAAAAAAAAAAAACACAAAAAAAATCCTTTACCTTTTATTTTTTTGCTATTTAGGTTTAATTTATTTTTATTTCATTTGTATTTAAATTTTTTTCCAGTTAATAATTGTAGTGCTTAAACTTAAACTTATTACAGTTTATTGCCAAGGCAACATTTCTTATTAGTTTAAGTTTTTCAACTAATATTCATATTTTATTTAATATCTTTATTTCAATGAACAGAAATGTTTTTAACAGTTTTAGTTAACAATAGTAATATCGCTACACACTGCATTATGAAATACTACTGATACTGATCGATTACCATTTTCATGCTTATTTGCAAGGAATTCCATAATTGTATCACACAGTATCACACTGGTGCATGTTCACTTTAATGATAGTGGAATATCTTGCAAACCTTCAGAGAGCAGCGCTGACATTGCCGTGAGCGAGCGTTGGCTCTGTTCACTTGTGTTGAGTTGAGGAGAGCCACGGCCCAGCGAACACCGGACCACCGGGGACGTCCAGACCATCATTAGTGCACAACGCAATCCCATAATTCATGCTGTGGGATGTGGGAATGTCATAGTGTCCCTCTTATGAGAGATCAGTCCTGAATCTAATGGCGATCTGCCATGTTTCGTTCTTCACCATTTGTGTAGCACAAAGGATTTGACACGTGAATCCATAACTTGTCCTGTAAAACTGTACTTTTTCGTTGTCAAGTTACATTTTAAGAGAAGTCAAACACAAAATAATAATTCCCAAGCTCAAAGCGCTTTACAATTAAAGGGATAGTTCACTTTGAAATTAAATGTTGGTATGTTTTAGCTTACCTCAAGGGCATCCAAGATGTAGGTGTCTTTGTTTCCGCAGTAGTTTCAATTTTGATATTTTTAGGTCAAACCGTTCTTGTCTGTCAGTCCTATAATGCAGGTCTGTGGTCACTGTCTCAAAGAGCATGCACAGAGTCCAAATTAAAACCATTCCCCATCGTCCAAATTAAACAATTCCCCATCGTAAGTACACATTGATGGCCTAAGACACGAAACGAGCGGTTTGTGTGAGAAAACTAACAGTATTTATATCGTTTTTTAACTCTTGTACACAGCCACGTCCAAGTGATCTGAAGGCGCGCGCGCTTCCTATTGTGTGACGTGTGCGCAGACTGGTGCATAGATATATATACACTAGATGCCGCCTTGGCTACGGCAGTTCATTGGAACGAGGTGACATCTAGTGTACATATATCTATGCACCAGTCTGCGCACACGTCACACAATAGGAATCGCGCGCGCCCTCAGATCACTTGGACGCGGTTGTGTACAAAAGGTAAAAACGATATAAATACTGTTCGTTTTCTCAAACAAACCACTCGTTTCGTGTCTTAGGCCATCAATGTGTACTTACGATGGGGAATTGTTTTAATTTGGACGATGGGCAATGCTCTTTGAGACCGTGACCATAGACCTGCATTATATGACTGTCAGACAAGAACGGTTTGACCTAAAAATATCAAAATTGAAACTACTGCGGAAACAAAGACACCTACATCTTGGATGCCCTTGAGGTAAGCTAAAACATACCAAAATTTAATTTCAAAGTGAACTATCCCTTTAAAGGGATGGTTCTGAGTAAAATCAACCTAGGGTCCTTTGCACCATGACCTCGAGCCAAATCCATTAGCGCCTGCACTAAGACATCCGGATGATATCTCTAAATAAGCTCTAACTTTAATAATGTTCAACCACGGGGAAAAAGGCTTCTGGGGGGGGTTTGGCTCGAGGTCATGGTGCAAAGGACCGAAGGTTGATTTTACTCCAAACCATCTCTTTAATAAACATACAGTAAATACATAAAAAACAGGACAAATACGAGAAACAACACATAAAACACCACAGATGATCATGGAATCGGCGTATAGAAATATTATACACTTATTCACGTTCCGAAAACATGAATTCGATGCTTTTCACTGTCTAAAGACTGTCTAGCACCAACTCGTCCTCCTTCCTTATTCCTCTTCTTATTATCACACGTGTTAACGAGTCAAAATATCACAATACAATACAAATTTTGCATTTATCAAAAAACAATCACTCTTAATATAAGGACAAATATTACAAAATTGTAAATGTAGCTATGGCTCTAACACTGAAGTCCAAGAGCAGCGTCTGTATGCTACCAGATCGAGGAATCGTCACTGAAGCTCGTGTTGTGAGATCATCATTTACAGTAATCACGTTAACGCTGGATCAAGAAGAGATGCAAACGTTCGGTGCTTCAATAATGTGACATATTTCATAGTGAAATAGGATAGACAGCGGGGAACAAATGTACAGTAGGACTGGACGTGATTGTAATCATCACAGGAATATGAATTCAAAGAAAAATTGACTTGAATTGTCATGTTGACTTTAAGGGTCGGTCGCACTAGATTTGTGGATATTGAGTTTGTGAGGGAAAATCTTCTTCATATCTCAGGTTTGATTTGTATAAAAGAAGAAAAAAATGGCTAGTGTTATTATAATATCATTAAAATACTGTTATCATTTTCATTAATTATTTTTTTATTGGTTTTTATTTTCTTATATTTTCCATTTTAATTTTAATTAACCTTTTAGTAATTTTGTTGTTCTTTTTCTATTTTTTTTATTATTATTTTAAATATATCTTTTATTTGTTTTGTTTTAGATAAATAAATTAAAGGTACATTTTGAATGTTTTATTTTTATATTGTCCATTTTCATAGTTTTTAATTAAACTTTTAATAATTATTTTTTTTTTTTAGTGTCTTGGCATAATTTAAATACTGTTATAGTTTTTTTTTTTTATATTCTGAAATGGTTTTTATTTTATATTTTCTGTTTTAATTGTAAAGTTTTTGTATTCTTTTTAAAAAATCTGTCTATATAATTTTTATTAATATTTCGAGTTACATTTAAAAAAATATATTTTAATTTTAATTAAACTTTTAGTAATTGTCTTGTGTTTTTATTACTATTATTTCTACTATTAAATTTCTATATTTATTTCTGTTTTGGTTATTTTAATACTTCTGCTTAAACTAAACAAAATTAGAAATGTTGCCCTGGCATCTACAGTAACTGAAATAAAATACATTGTATTATGTTTCAGTTAATGTTTTATAGATCGAATGTACGTAAAAGTCCTCTTAGTGGTTTCACATCATTAAAAGTTCACAAAAACACAAACTTAGCCAAGAAGTTAAGCTGCATGATTGAAAGATTGAATATATATATATATAGTTCTGTCATCATTTACTGTCCCTCAACATGAACATCCAGTTAAACATCTCATTTTGTGTTCCACTGAGGAACAAAAGTCATTTGAAACATGAGGGTGAATATGATGACACAATCATGCGCCGCCTGTAATACAATATCAAACTCAATCAAACAGATTCATAGAGGAAAAGATGGAAATAAACAGCTCTGGACAGCCGCTCGTCTCGGCTCATCAGTATGCATTGCTCTCGCTGAGCTTTCAAGTCAATGTGTGTGATTTCTGAACTCAGGCTTTAATGAAGTCTGCGCTGGGACGAGGTCTCGCTTCCACAGGCCTGAACGCCGGCGCTCCTTCAGGGAATGTGTGGACACTTTTCAATCAGCGACACACTCTTCTGCTGTTTAGGAAATGCCTTCGCGATCTGACGGCCGTCGTTTGAGTTGCTCGGCTTTATTCAGACGTCCGCTGTGTATTCAGAGACGACGAACCAAGAAAAACACAATCACAAACAACCACAGCTGATAAATAATGTGTGGCTTTCTAATGACCAGTGAAATCATAATTCACCATTCAATTAAAAGGACAAATTAATTTTTTTTTTTTTTTTAAATATTATTGTTAAATTATATTTTCCAATATGCTTTAAAAGACCAATAGAAGATTTTTTTTTCTTTCTATCTTTTGCTTTTTAACTTTATTTTTATGGCAGTTTAGTGCAATATTCTCATTACTGTAATGCAAAAAAATCTCATTCTCATTATGGTCATTTTTTTTAGAAAAGAAAATTGTGTTGCCTTTTAAAATCAATGATTTATTTACTAAACAGTAATTATAATACAGTACTGATATGTTGTTGTTGTTATACAGTATTTTCAAAAATATTAGCTTTTATTTTAAAACCTACTATATTAATGAGAATCCATTGAGAATCACCATTGAGAATGGCAAATAAATGTAGAAAAAATAAATAAATAGCCTAACTATATAAAGTATGTGCATGCACGGGTGTAATTTCCTATGGGGACAGGGGGGACATGCCCCCCCCCCCCCCCCCCCCACTTTTCAAAAGGATTGTTTAAAGTCACTTAAATTAAAAGTTGTTATATTTTTGAAGCCTAATAAATGTTTAAAATTTGGGGGGAAAAATCATTTTCATCGAGACATCGATATAGCTATATTAATATCAGTGATACAGGCCTTCATCCATAAAAAAAAGATGATATTAAACAATTATTTAAAATTATACTGTCTTTATGTTGTTTTTGCATTACAGAGGAAATTGAGTCTCACTTTATTTCAATTGTATTTACACACAAAACATTAATAGTGAACATTTTTGACTTTATAAAATGATTCTCTCAAGTCTTGGCAATAGGCCCCTATTAAACAATAAAGAAAGTAAGACATATTTTTATTATACATAGTTTAGGCAGAATTTATCATTATAATCAACTTAATTATTTTCAAAATGATTATTATTAGGCCTAAATATTTTGTATCACCATAGTCCCTAAATGCAGGAAATGTGATTCAAATCGAGAAAATGTTCCCCCATTTTGTGTCCCCCCCACTTCTCAAACCAAAGTTACACCCTACTTAATTGTCATTAAAATAATGTCATAGTATAAAAAATGCAATTGATGTAAAATAGGCTTAATTTTCTTTGATTTCTGATTTCTGTCTTTTAACTTTTGTGGTGAAATATGAGCTGAAGATGTTGACACTGCAAGAGAATCATGACAGTTCAGTGAGAGAAAGCGAATCTGCTGTTTTACAGTAAATAATGTGATGCTGATTTCTCGATGGCCTTCGATCGGTCTCTGAATCCACTGTTGAGATTGGCGTGGGCGAGGACAGATGAGTGAATAAAGCCGGACTCAGATTTGCGCTTGGAAAGGTGTCGCATTAATCCTGTTAGCATGCGGCGGGTTATTTTTGTGTTTGTGTCTCCAGGCTGATTATGCAGTAGTCATGTTTGTAATCAGCTCGTCCCTGAAGCACAGAACAAATGACTGCGAACGCCTGTAGACAAAAGGATTATTAGTTAATTAAGCACACAATAATCCATTTAACATGCGCTGGTCTGAGCGGCTGAACGCTGACCTTCATCAGGACAGTTCACACGACGGCTGAGGGTTTTATTTTTGTTAATGTCCATTAGACTTTTCTTTCCCTCACAGCCATGAGCTATGATTTGATAAATTAATATTTATATAAACAAATTATTAATAAGTATATTCATATAATTTATACATTTATATATAATATATATGTTAGACAAATGTATGATCACACACACACACGAGTGTGTGTTTATATATTTGTGTATACCTGGTATGAATATGTAGGATATTTTTTTATGTATATTTTTTGTTAATTGTTTAACTATTATTTTATTTTATTTTATTTTATTTTATTTTATTTTATTTTATTTTATTTTATTTTATTTTATTTTATTTTATTTTATTTTATTTTATTTTATTTTATTTTATTTTATTTTATTTTATTTTATTTTATTTTTGACCAATGCATTTCTCTCTTCAATAATAGATTATGATTGGTCAATAAAAAAAACATTATTTATTTATTTACTTACGTACTTAAAGTCCCCCTGTGGTGTAAATCCAGCTTTTAATGTTGTTTATATGTCTATGTGGTGTTTTTAATATGCTTTAACATATGCAAAATTCATAAGTCGACAGCATTGCTGAGTATTTCCTCCTTAAAACTGCAGTGAACCAAAGACAGTCTCAAAAACACGCTTTGAAATCGCTGGTGTTTCTGACGTCACAAACTACCTTGTAACCAATCAGATCAACGTGTGATCGTCAACCAGTGGATCTCTGAGCTGAGTGAGTGAGTGGAGGCGGGACTCATTTGCATATTCATAGAGCCGCAAATACTAAATGAGGCAAGGGTGTCGAGTTACATTCAAGATATTTTAAGGCATGAAGGAAAAATAACGTTTAAATGTGTCATTTTGGTGCTCAAAGATGAGTTTTAAGGGATGAAATGATTGACTACAGGGAGACTTTAAGAAACGCAGTGTGTGTTTCTGTACACACGATGAGTGAACATTCTCAATACACAGAGGGTGTTGCACTGATGTAATCTGGATCTGGTTTATTTGATTTGAGAGTGGGTTGATCAGGGTCAGGACTGTAAAACTATAAGAGCTTCCCACATTTCTGCTTTGAAACTTGATTGTACCAGACGTTCACTGTGAGTTCATTACAGAGCACACGAGTTTTGATTGTTTTTACAAACTGAGTGATAGCAAGCAATTTTGCATTTAAAAGACATCCAATTGCCGTCTAATAGCTAAATCATGACTACAGATTGAGCGTGTCATGAAATGACACTTAGATATTACTAGATATCTAAATTGACATTGGATATTATTCGATTATTACTAGATATTATTGACATTGGTAACATGATGGGATATCAACCATCTCATGCACTGCCTGGCCAAAAATTTAAATGAATCAGTTTTTATTATAAGTGGGCATATAGCATAGAACATGTCAAAGAAATGAAGCCAAACACCTTGTAATCACTGTTGACTTTGCTTACATGATGGAATATCATACAACTCGCAAGTTATTTGGGCCAAAACAACATGTAACCAAATTCAAGGTTATTTTGTGTGTTCCTCATAGCCGGACTATATAGTTAAACTAGACGGTGAAATGACGGCTATTGCTTGTTCTGTGGTAAGCGACAGGGAGATTGATCAAATAATAATGCTTAATTAATAATAATAATAATTGAGAGCGGGTTGATCAGGGTCAGGACTGTAAAACTAAGAGCTTCCCACATTTCTGCTTTGAACCAGACGTTCACTGTGAGTTCATTACAGAGCACACGATTTTTGATTGTTTGGTAACATTTTATTTTGATAATCCACTTTAGACATTCTCATCTTTTAATATAATTTCATTATTCAATATTATGTATCTGTATTGTTATTCTTTATTAGTATTCATAAGCAGTTGAATTATCTTATGAAGTTTAAAATACATGAGTTTGACTATAGATTGCATGGACATGTGTTTAAGGATCATATTTTAGACACAGGGAGGGGAGCTGGGAGAGTTATATAATTTGCTTAGATGTATGTGTGCAATGCAACGTTCACTGTGTACAGTTGGCATATTCTTTACAAGGAAAGGAATGTTTTTCAAGTGATGCAATGTACCACGAATGTATACACCAAGAAATAGTTTCTTAATCTGGAAAGTGGATTGTGCCATGTTCAAACATGAGGAATACGTTCCATTTTTAAACATAAGCAACATGTTTTTCTACTTTACAATGAAGTTGTAAATCCCTCAGTGGTGTATATAAGCTCAATCTTACTGTACTACGGCAGAGAAACACGGAAACGCATAGACCTGGCACGAATACAACATCTTCTCAAGTTTCTCTCATATGCTGACGAATAAAGATTTTTCTTGGCAAGATAACTGGTGTCCGGATCCGTGAATCAAATAATAACGGAGAAAAAGGCTTAATTCCAAGTCTACACTACTAACTATAAGTAACTTTGCAACTACATGTCAACTAACTGCCATTAGAGTATAAGTAGACTTTCTGCTTAATAACTCTTTACTTTGATGCTCCTCAACAGTATTTGATTTTAATATGCTTCAACAGAACATTTATGATCTGAAACTTGTTTTAAATGCTGAAAAAACAAAAGTAATGCTTTTTTCAAATTCAAAATCCAAATTAAATCTGCCTTCAATCATCACTTCTCAGGGTAAGAAGATTGAATGTGTTTCTAAATACAGATATCTCGGTATTTTAATAGATTAATCTCTTTCTTTTACTTCTCATATTCAGCAGCTGGCAAAAAGATTAAAACTTAAACTAGGGTTTTATTTTAGAATCAAATCCTGTCTCTCATTCGAATCTAAAAAGAGGTTAGTTGCTGGTACTTTTATGTCTATTATTGACTATGGTGATGTTTTATATATGCATGCTTCGTCTCAAAGTTTACATGCACTGGACACTATATACCATGGAGCTTTGAGGTTCATCACTGGTCTTAAAGTCCTCACTCACCACTGTGAACTGTATGAACGTGTTGGATGGTCTTCTCTGTCAACACGGAGACTTCAACACTGGTATGTTTTTATATATAAGGCTATTTTAGGTCTTCTTCCATCCTACCTTCTGACCTACATCAGTATAAAAAATATTGGGACTTACAATCTTCGGTCCCAGGATCTTGTCCTTCTGTCTGTACCAAATGTTAGAACTGAGCTGGGGGAAAAGGCGTTTAACTTTGCTGCTCCCTCTGCATGGAACAAGTTACAGAAAAATTTGAAAATTAATAAGCTTGTCTCATTGGTTACTTTTAAGAGGATATTAACTGACTTGGAAGCAGCCACATCTGGCTGTAATTGTTCTGCATGATATGCTAAGGATTTGTGGTTGATGTATCTGCTATTTTAGTTGTTTTATGTTATTGTGTATTCTGTGTTGTATGTATGGTTGTACTGCTGCCTATCTTGGCCAGGACACTCTTGAAAAAGAGATTTTTAATCTCAACGAGTACTTTCCTGGTTAAATAAAGGTTAAAAAAAACAAACAAAAAAAACAAACAAACAGATATTCTACTGACTATAAGCAACTTTGCAACAACAAGTACAACTTATTCTCCTAACCCGAACCCTAACCATAACCTGACCGTCTACTAATACTCTAATGAGAGTTAGTTGGCATGTAGTTGCAAAGTTACTTATAGTTAGTAGAATGTCTAAAGTGGACTATCGCAATAAAGTGGAACGGGTTGTTTTTTGCAAACTGAGGGATGAGACAGTTATTTTCTGTGGTAATCGCATCATGAAATAATAATGCTTCGGAACAAGACTTCTGATTGAGAAGTCGAAGCAAACCGAGCGTTTGAAGCCCCTGAAGGAAACACTGGAGAACATGCATGAGAAGGAGAGCGAGAGCGAGCGCTTGGCCTTGAGTCAGACTGACGGGTGATAAAGATTAGGTTGTCAGCGCACGGAAGCCTTGAGAATGGCCCGTTACACACACACTTTTCATTCCCTCGACAGACACACAGCCGCTCGGATACAAACACACTGTGATTTTACACCTCGCTTTCCTTCGCTGTTCTCACACGACCTGCAATTAAGCACTTCGTCATTACGTGTGTTTGATTCTGAGCGTAACTCTTCAATCTGCCCGTCAGAAGCAGTTGTGAGTCATTTACATGTGTGTGTGTGTGTACACAATATAAATACAGGCTTCTGGGAACAAATACACCTGTGTAAAGGACGTAAATCACTGCTTGAGTGAATGAATAACACACCAATCATTTCATGTGACGGAGCTCGTCGTGGTTCTGTTCAAAGGTTCAGTGAAACTTCGCAGGGAACCAGTAAAGCTGACTATCTGTCAAATAATTACAAACACAAGCATCAGTGGATGTTTTAGCACATCATAAACACACAACACAATCATAAACAGAACCGCTCAATCCTTCCTCCTTAAAGGAATAGTTCACTTAAAAATGAAAAGTCTGTCATCATTTACTCACCCTCAAGTTGTTTCAAACCTGTATGAATTTCTTTCTTCTGCTGAACACAAAAGATATTTTGAAAAATGTCGGTAACCAAACAGTTGATGGACCCCATTGACTTCCATAATAGGAAAAAGAAATACTATGGAAGTCAATGGGGTCCATCAACTGTTTGGTTACCGATGAGGGTGAGGGTTATGATGAGTAAATGATGACAGAATTTTCATTTTTAAGTGAACTATTCCTTTAACAGAAGAGGAGAGAGAAATGGTCTCCAGCTCAAAGTCTCCAGCTCATTCACTGAATCATTCATTCATTCATTCATTCATTCATTCATTCTTTAAAAATAAACAAATTAATGTTTTATCGACCAATCAATCAATCAATCAATCAATCAATCTTTTGACCAATCATAATATACTATTGAAGAGAGACATGCAAGGGAAGGTTTTGGTAAATAAGTAATAATAAAAAACAATTATTGACCATATTGTTTTTTTGTTGTTGATTTTTATTGATTTTATTAAACTCACCGCTACCGAGCCAAAAGCTGCAGTTTGCGATACTCCTCAGCGGCTCAAGCGCATGCTAACAGTTGTGATTATTTGCTGAAGCGTTGGCTGAAATGAAAGTCTCTGTCCATTAATCACGTGTCAGCAGGGAAGTGGACTGCTTCTTTTTCATTCCCGGATTATTCCGGTCCCCGGTCATTAACGGTGACTCTGGCCCGCGCGGCCCTCAGGCTCGACTCCATTATTCACTGTAGGACAGCCCGAGGATCTCATTTGATGGGAATAATTTAATTTAGCATAATGACCGTGCAATCGTCCAGTATTATCTCACCTGGTGGATGCTCTAATTGACAGCTATGAATAGCGTGCAGTAAATTGCTGGGACTAAATGTTTGCTTGCGTGCTAAATGAAGCTTTATGACACACATTAACCAGCAGAGCCTTGAGCTTGTGAACACACTAACAAGCTTATTACTGTGATGCTGAATGCATTCATGTTTGCTGCATGGGTTTATATAGTCAGACTTCAGTTTGGGGATTTACAATGAGAGATTTGGATTAGTTATAAATACTAGACTATCTTCTTTGAGGAAATGCTGTTATATTACATTATATATACTTATTACATGGCTTGGCTGAATTCCAATGTAGAATGCGGTCTGTTATTTCTTGATAACAGACCGCTGCGAGCTATAACAGACCGTTGCCATGCAAAACAGCGCGTTGCTATGGACGCGGAACGGACTATTTTCTTTGGCGGAAGCAATACAATCGTTTTTAAATCAATAAACTCCTTTTTAAATCAATAATTTGTGTCAAATTATTTATTTATTTTGTAGGTAGCCATGTAATAAGCGGGATAATGTATAGAGAGGCGGTCGTTATAGCGAATAACAAGCCCTTCAGGCTGTCAAGACCCCTCCGCTTCGCGTCGGGGTCTCGTTCAGCCTGTCGGGCTTGTTATTCGCTATAACGACCGCCTCTCTATACATTATCCCTTACATATTAATAATTATTTTATATAAAATATATGTATTTTCAATCATTATTTTAATGTAGTAATATTTTTTTTATATATATATATATATATATATTAATTTTGTTGAAGAAAATCTATAAATTACATATTTAATATTTTAATTAATTTATTTGAGAAAAAATAAATACAAAATAAGAATAATATTATATATACATTGTAGTATTATTTCTTAATATTTTCTAATTTTATAAAAATGAATATTAAAAGTTTATATTTTATAAAATAAAATATTTATAGAAAATAGATTTTATATATATATATATATATATTCTTTTTATTTTATAAAAGTAATTATATAAAGTCATAATTTTATAAAATAAAATGTTTATTAAAAACATATATAAACATACTTTTATTTTTAAAAATATTTTGTAGTTTTATCAAATATTATTATTTTTTATAATTTGAATAATATACATATAAAAAATAAAATAACTATTAAATGAATTATGTATATTTCATGTAATATTTTGTAATAATTATTTTAAAATGGAACGTTCCCAGGCATTTTCTTGCCCGTTTTCCTCCTGTGATTAATACAGTTTAAGCCTCTCTGAGAAACACACACACTGTTCACTGTCTCTGAAACACACACGCACACTGTTCACTGTCTCTGAGAAACACACACACTGTTCACTGTCGCTGAAACACACACACTGTTCACTGTCTCTGAGAAACACACACTGTTCACTGGCGCTGAAACACACACACACTGTTCACTGTCTCTGAAACACACATTCACACTGTTCACTGTCTCTGAGAAACACACACACTGTTCACTGTCGCTGAAACACACACACTGTTCACTGTCTCTGAGAAACACACACACTGTTCACTGTCGCTGAAACACACACACACTGTTCACTGTCTCTGAAACACACACACTGTTCACTGTCGCTGAAACACACACACTGTTCACTGTCTCTGAGAAACACACACACTGTTCACTGTCGCTGAAACACACACACTGTTCACTGTCTCTGAGAAACACACACACTGTTCACTGTCTCTGAGAAACACACACACTGTTCACTGTCGCTGAAACACACACACTGTTCACTGTCTCTGAGAAACACACACACTGTTCACTGTCGCTGAAACACACACACTGTTCACTGTCTCTGAGAAACACACACACTGTTCACTGTCTCTGAGAAACACACACACACACACACACTGTTCACTGTCACTGAAACACACATTCACTGGCGCTGAAACACACACACACACTGTTCACTGCCGCTGAAACACACACACTGTTCACTGTCGCTGAAACACACACACACACACACACACTGTTCACTGTCGCTGAAACACACACACACACACACACACACTGTTCACTGTCGCTGAAACACACACACACACTGTTCACTGCCGCTGAAACACACACACTGTTCACTGTCGCTGAAACACACACACACACACACACTGTTCACTGTCGCTGAAACACACACACACACACACACACACTGTTCACTGTCGCTGAAACACACACACACACTGTTCACTGTCGCTGAAACACACACACACACTGTTCACTGCCGCTGAAACACACACACTGTTCACTGTCGCTGAAACACACACACACACACACACTCTTCACTGTCGCTGAAACACACACACACACACACTCTTCACTGTCGCTGAAACACACACACACTCTTCACTGTCGCTGAAACACACACACTGTTCACTGGCGCTGAAACACACACACACTGTTCACTGTCACTGAGAAACACACACACTGTTCACTGGCGCTGAAACACACACACACACACACACACACACACACACACACACACACACACACTGTTCACTGTCGCTGAAACACACACACACACTGTTCACTGTCACTGAAATACACACACACTCTTCACTGTCGCTGAAACACACACACACTCTTCACTGTCGCTGAAACACACACACACTCTTCACTGTCGCTGAAACACACACACACACACTGTTCACTGTCGCTGAAACACACACACACTCTTCACTGTCGCTGAAACACACACACACTGTTCACTGTCACTGAGAAACACACACACTGTTCACTGTCGCTGAAACACACACACACTCTTCACTGTCGCTGAAACACACACACACTGTTCACTGGCGCTGAAACACACACACTGTTCACTGTCACTGAGAAACACACACACTGTTCACTGGCGCTGAAACACACACACTGTTCACTGGCGCTGAAACACACACACACTGTTCACTGTCTCTGAGAAACACACACACTGTTCACTGTCACTGAAATACACACATTCACTGTTCACTGTCACTGAGAAACACACACACTGTTCACTGGCGCTGAAACACACACACACTGTTCACTGTCTCTGAGAAACACACACACTGTTCACTGTCACTGAGAAACACACACACTGTTCACTGGCGCTGAAACACACACACACTGTTCACTGTCACTGAGAAACACACACTGTTCACTGTCACTGAGAAACACACACACTGTTCACTGTCTCTGAAACACACACACTGTTCACTGTCACTGAGAAACACACACACACTGTTCACTGGCGCTGAAACACACACACACTGTTCACTGGCGCTGAAACACACACACTGTTCACTGGCGCTGAAACACACACACTGTTCACTGGCGCTGAAACACACACTCACACACACACACTGTTCACTGTCTCTGAGAAACACACACACTGTTCACTGTCACTGAAATACACACATTCACTGTTCACTGTCACTGAGAAACACACACACTGTTCACTGTCACTGAAATACACACACACACTGTTCACTGTCACTGAGAAACACACACACTGTTCACTGTCACTGAGAAACACACACACTGTTCACTGGCGCTGAAACACACACACACTGTTCACTGTCACTGAGAAACACACACTGTTCACTGTCACTGAGAAACACACACACTGTTCACTGTCTCTGAAACACACACACTGTTCACTGTCACTGAGAAACACACACACACTGTTCACTGGCGCTGAAACACACACACACTGTTCACTGGCGCTGAAACACACACACTGTTCACTGGCGCTGAAACACACACACTGTTCACTGGCGCTGAAACACACACTCACACACACACACTGTTCACTGTCACTGAGAAACACACACACACTGTTCACTGGCGCTGAAACACACACTCACACACACACACTGTTCACTGTCACTGAGAAACACACACACTGTTCACTGGCGCTGAAACACACACACTATTCACTGTCACTGAGAAACACACACACACTGTTCACTGGCGCTGAAACACACTGTTCACTGGCGCTGAAACACACACTCACACACACACACTGTTCACTGTCACTGAGAAACACACACACTGTTCACTGTCACTGAAACACACACTCTTCACTGGCGCTGAAACACACACACACTTCACTGTCGCTGAAACACACACACTCTTCACTGGCGCTGAAACACACACTCTTCACTGGCGCTGAAACACACAGTGTGTGTGAGCTGGATATCCGGCACTCATCTCAGTGTTTGTCAGCACAACTAATATCTTTAATGCAGCATAAACTACTGACCGCCACAATCACACGGATATTAAAAGATAAGAGATTGATTTTGTGTTGGATCGGACTGAGGCGCAGCAGCTTCTCCTGTGTGATCTCGGCTGATCTCAGAACAGATTCATGATCTTCTGAGGTCTGCGTACTAAACGCTGAGAGACAGAGCTTGTTATCTGTGTGAGAAACACACACGCTGACGACCCCAACTCTCGCCTTTTAGTTTTCACTCGCTCTCAGAAGTCTGTTTCATCAATTAAAGAGAAGTGATCGGGTTTTCATCCGTCAGAATAATAATTAGAGTCTTAATTAGTAAACACTATTTCAAGTGTGATATCTTTATTAAACAGAAGGTTTAAACTGTCGAGGTCACTGAGGGAAATACTGTGGAGAATCAGCTCTGATCAATCCGTCATACCAGCACAGTACAGACATGCAGTCTTTCATTCATTCATTCAGTCTTTCATTCATTCATGCAGTCTTTCATTCATTCATTCATTCATGCAGTCTTTCATTCAGTCTTTCATTCATTCATTCAGTCAGTCTTTCATTCATTCATTCATGCAGTCTTTCATTGTCTTTCATTCATTCATTCATGCAGTCTTTCATTCAGTCTTTCATTCATTCATTCATGCAGTCTTTCATTCAGTCTTTCATTCATTCATTCATGCAGTCTTTCATTCATTCATGCAGTCTTTCATTCATTCATGCAGTCTTTCATTCATTCATTCATTCATGCAGTCTTTCATTCAGTCTTTCATTCATTCATTCAGTCAGTCTTTCATTCATTCATTCATGCAGTCTTTCATTCAGTCTTTCATTCATTCATTCATGCAGTCTTTCATTCAGTCTTTCATTCATTCATTCATGCAGTCTTTCATTCATTCATGCAGTCTTTCATTCATTCATGCACTCTTTCATTCATTCATTCAGTCAGTCTTTCATTCATTCATTCATTCATTCATTCATTCATTCAGTCATTCAGTCTTTCATTCATTCAGTCAGTCAGTCAGTCAGTCAGTCAGTCAGTCAGTCAGTCAGTCAGTCAGTCTTTCATTCAGTCATTCATTCATTCATTCATTCATTCAGTCAGTCAGTCAGTCAGTCAGTCAGTCAGTCAGTCTTTCATTCAGTCATTCATTCATTCAGTCATTCATTCATTCATTCATTCATTCAGTCAGTCAGTCAGTCAGTCAGTCAGTCAGTCAGTCTTTCATTCATTCATTCATTCATTCATTCAGTCAGTCAGTCAGTCTTTCATTCATTCAGTCATTCATTCAGTCATTCATTCAGTCATTCATTCAGTCAGTCATTCATTCATTCATTCAGTCAGTCTTTCATTCAGTCATTCAGTCATTCATTCATTCATTCATTCATTCATTCATTCAGTCAGTCAGTCAGTCAGTCAGTCTTTCATTCATTCAGTCATTCATTCAGTCAGTCATTCATTCAGTCATTCATTCATTCATTCAGTCATTCATTCATTCAGTCAGTCTTTCATTCATTCAGTCATTCAGTCTTTCATTCATTCATTCAGTCTTTCATTCTTTCAGTCTTTCGTGTCTCTTTCTTTCTTTTATTCTTTCATTCATTCTTTTTCTTTGTTCTTATTTATAATTCAAGCAATTTATTTATTTAATTAATCATATTTTTTTCTTTAATCGTGTCTTTATTTATTTAGTTAGTTTGTTGTTGTTTCTTTCTTTCTTTAATTATTTTATTTATTTATTTAATCATGTCTCTGTTTTATTTATTTAAACATAGCTCTTTCTTTCTTTAGTTCCTTCTTTCTTTCTTTAATCATGTCCTTATTTATTTATATTTATTCATAAAATCATGCCTTTCTTCTTTACTTATTTATTTATTTTATTAATTGTTTGTTATTGTTTTTCTTTCTCTGTTTTATTTTCATGACTTATTTTTATTTATTTTTTATTTTTTTAATTTTCTTTCTTCCTTTACTTATTTTGTTTACTTATATGTATTTGATCATTTCTTCCTTCCTTCCTTCCTTCCTTCCTTCCTTCCTTCCTTCCTTCCTTCCTTCCTTCCTTCCTTCCTTCCTTCCTTCCTTCATTTATTAACTTACTTACTTACAATCCCAGAATGCACAAGCATGAAATAGTTCACCCAAGATGGTTGATGAGAGATATGCAGCAATATATATATATATTTCTCTCGCAGTGTGTGTGTGTGTGTGCTGC
>NC_137123.1:62870399-62895399 GCF_949319135.1 Squalius cephalus
CGCTGCTCGGACTCATCTCTTCAAACGGACTCGATTGTTCACCACACCGGCCACATTCAAAAGTTGAATCTATCCATGAATCCATCAACTAACGTTAGCTCCGCTGTTGGGAAAACGCTCTGGTTGGCTGAAGCGCTGTCCAATTGCGTGCTGAGGGAATTTGAAGGACAGCCGTTTATCCCGCCCCTCGGATTGAGCCGTGTCTATGGTGAGTTGCCAGACCTAACATCTTTTTGCAGTGCATTTTCAGTGTGTTTTTAGATATTTGGACTGGAAACAAGACAAAAATAGTAAGAAAAGCATTTTTTGCAGTGCATTGTGGGATACAGTATTCCAGTGTGTTCTGTTGTATACAGCTTTTTATATACAAATGCATAAAGTCATGTGAGGATTCAGTGCATTTACACAAAGCTTATGTTCTGCATCAGTAGTGTAGTAGTATCATATGGTAATCAGAATTTTATTAGATTTTAATATTCTCAACATTACGAATATACTATATTTGGATATTCTCAACATTTTTAATATACTTGATTTCCATGATTTTCTTCTTTACTCATATTGTTGTTCTACACTGTTGTTCAACATTTTATTTTTTTAAATTATTTTTCAAAGCTGTAATGAAACAAATATCACTGGAGAACGCTTTACAAGGACACACTATGTTCAGTATATTTTGCACTTAAAAATGTCATGTTTAATTCAGTGCAATGCTTGCCTTCTCTTTGCACTTCATGCTGCGTTCAGGCCGTTTCATAATTACCGTAATTTCGAGATGACAACGTGTGGCAGTGCAGTGGGAGCTCTGGAAAATTCCCAGTTTACACGCTGTAATTACGAGCTCTTTGAGGACATGATGCTTTTACAAGTTCAGATCTCATAGTTACAGGAATTACGACATAGCAACTTAATGTGCAATTTGTGAGTGAAAGTTGTTTCAGCACCAGATTATTCCAGTGCGCTGTTCAGCGGATCCGTTTCAAGAACGGACTTTTGAGTTTTGACAGTTACAGTGTTCTCATTAACTTTCATCTGAAGCGATAAATGTTTTGAGGCCTTGTAAATGTGGTGTTTGATTGATGTTGCTGGTGATGCAGACGCTGAACAGCAGATCCAGACCTGAAGGAAACGTGTGTTATCGACATCAAACACTCCTGAATGTGGTTTTACATGCTCTTGTTACTGTGATGTGTGTAATGTTCCTGCCAGTGGCGTTTACATTCATACACACATATGCTCTGTGTGTGTGTGTGTGTGTGTGTGTGTGAGTGTGTGTGTGTGTGTGTGTGTGTGTGTGTGTGGGCTTGAGGGGTCAGCGCTGTGACCAGGGTGAGTGTGTGTGTGTTTGTTTGTGTTTGTGTGTGTGTGTGTGTGTGTGTGTGTGTGTGTGTGTGTGTGTGTGTGTGTGTGTGTGTGTGTGTAGGCTTGAGGGGTCAGCGCTGTGACCAGGGTAAGTGGGTGTGTGTGTGTGTGTGTGTGTGTGTGTGTGTGTGTGTGTGTGTGTGTGTGTGTGTGTGTGTGTGTGTGTGTGTGTGTAGGCTTGAGGGGTCAGCGCTGTGACCAGGGTGAGTGTGTGTGTGTTTGTTTGTGTTTGTGTGTGTGTGTGTAGGCTTGAGGGGTCAGCGCTGTGACCAGGGTGAGTGTGTGTGTGTGTGTGTGTGTGTGTGTGTGTGGGCTTGAGGGGTCAGCGCTGTGACCAGGGTGTGTGTGTGTGTGTGTGTGTGTGTGGGCTTGAGGGGTCAGCGCTGTGACCAGGGTGTGTGTGTGTGTTTGTGTGTGTGTTTGTGTGTGTGTGTGTGTGTGTGTGTGTGTGTGTGTAGGCTTGAGGGGTCAGCGCTGTGACCAGGGTGAGTGTGTGTGTGTGTGTGTGTGTGTGTGTGTGTGTGTGTGTGTGTGTGTGTGTGTGTGTGTGTGTAGGCTTGAGGGGTCAGCTCTGTGACCAGGGTGAGTGTGTGTGTGTTTGTGTTTGTGTGTGTGTGTGTCTGTGTGTGTCTGTGTGTGTGTGTGTCTGTGTGTGTCTGTGTGTGTGTAGGCACGAGTGTGAAGTGAAATTGAAGGAATGAAGTGTACCAACCCAGTAATTATTGTGTTCTGCACACGTGTCAGGTCTTCATGGTGGTTTAGCTGAACCGGTAGCTGTAACTCACTCTATTCCACACTGCCAAGAAGAAACCTATCAAGATTTACCACCGCTTTAAAAAAAAGAGCAAAAGGAAATTCAAAGGAAGCAGAACACGAGGGCAAGTCGGTGAATTTCAATCGGGATTAATTTAGCGTGTTTGCCATACGAAACTCTAGAAACTACAAATCTTCTTATCTTTAATCCTGTTCTACATAAAACATGCTTTAGCACATCAATACGCCGCTTTAACACAAAAATATCTCCGGCTAAAGCAATGCAGCAGAGAGACTTTATTATAACAGTGAGATCTTTCAGCATCTGTTGAATACACACGTCTAATCCAGCAGATTATGAGCAGATAATGATTTCACAGAACAGCAAAGCCTCAGCGAGAGCGTCGAGTGCTTTATACGAGCCGTTTGAAGAGAGAGATCTTTTACACTTCAACACGTGCGTGTGATTAAACTGATAACAGAGCTGTTCTGTTGCTCAAAGTCAACATGCATGATTGTTTTATGAAGTTAATAGGGTGAAATCAGTTGTTTTATTATGAGCTTGTAAGGAGTGGATAGTGAACACTTAGGGCCCTATCTTGGACCCAGCGCAATTGACTTTGTACAGCGACGCATGTATCATTCCTATTTTGCACCCGCGCACAGCGGACTTTTCCCTCCACAGACGCACGTCGGTAAATTAGGGAATGAACTTGCGCTCCCGGGGACGGTTCAGCGAAAAGAGGAGGCGTGTTCCGGCGCAAACGTTCCCTGGTGCTATTTTGCAGTTTCAGAAAACAATTCCGCCACTGACCAGGAGAAACCTCGTCTAAAGTCAGTGGCGCGTTGCGCATGTTATTCAGATGCTATTTTAAGGGCGCATGCTTGGCCATAATGTAGCGTGTGCACAACGCACATACACTTTGCTTCTCTCATCTACACACAGACACAGCATTTTTCATTTTTAGAAAACCATACATTATTACAAGGAAAAATATTCCACACGAGGGAAATCATTGTGGTGTCCATGAAGATGTGAAGAAATAGGCATAAATCTAGCTTACACATTTACCCAAATTATTATACGCCTGTTTAACCGAAGCTAATCTGGGTGTGTTTCTCCATCCCCAATGTCACTTCTCTGTGTTTTACGGCCCTGACGGGAACGTCGGTCTCCTCGGCTGTGAACCGCTCCTGGTGTGCGTCTGGCAAATCCGCCGTTATAATAGCAATCCGCCATGGAACAAGCGCGCCTGCTCTTAAAGGGAATGTGAGATGACGCTCTGATTGGTTTATTTCACGTTACGCCCAAACCACACCTATGAGTAATGAAGCGACTTCAGGCCAACACATTTTAGATTTGCGTCGAGATCCGCCCACAAAGTTACTTGCGTTTCAGATCGTTACAATAGGGCCCTGAGAAAGTTACGAACGGCTTCAGAGTATGACATTTGTCCTTTGTAATATGCTGTGATTCTTAAACATTATTCCACAAAATCATACAAAAATGAACCAAATGCTGTTGTTTTTCTGATTAATCTCATTTATCTACTGTTATTTGCATATCATTTTGATGAACTCAACACTAAAGCATAAGCAGTTGCATTTATGGCTTCTGATTGGTCAATATATTCATGCTGTTTACTATCAGCCAACGTGCACTCATTCAATCCCATAATGCACCGCAATAACGAGTGTGCAACCGTTGTGCACGCAACGGCTAGAGAATACCCATAATGCATTGTGAGGGTCGTGCCGTATGAATTCCCGCGTCTCGCCGATGGCGCCGCAGTTTTCCAAACCGCTGGTCCAATGTGGGTACAGCCTAATATCATACAGGCATAACTTCCTTTTGATTGATTATTAAATCGTAAGAATGACAGTTCAAGTTAAATCATTTAATTACTACTGGAGCTGCCAGTCTGCTAAATTTCAGATGATTATTTAATGGCAAGCACATATAAGCCCTTATTCGTTCATTCGCACACTCGTTTTCATTCACTTTTTTAAGTGAACTATAGAGGGTTTGCATTGACGTCAAAGCCGTTGAGTGACTGGATTTAATACGGGAAACTGCGAAAACGGCAGTAAAACTAACGATTATCGATTTAAACTAAAGGTTGGACTCGATATAGTGATCCTTACAGCTTCCCAAAGATCCAGTGATCATGGATATTGACATGCGGCAGGAATCGTGTTTCCTGCGTCGGGGAAATACATAAAAGTTTATAGGCTGACTTGAAAAGATGAGTTTTGAGAGTGGTTTTGAACTGTGAAATGAAGTCTATGGCACGAATATTAGGAGGAAGAGAGTTCCAGAGTTTTGGTGCTGGATGGGAGAAGGCCCTTGCTCCCATTGTGGAGAGTCTGATGTCTGGGGTTGCCAGTAATCCTGCTGATGATGAATGGAGTGAGCGTGGGGGTATGTAGGTCTGTAGTAGTTCTGTGATATATGAGGGGGCGAGGTTGTGCAGGGCTTTGAATGTCATTAACAAGACTTTGAAGTTGATTCGTTGGGATATGGGGAGCCAGTGCAGTTGAATCAGCAGGGGTGTGACATGGTCGGTAGACTTGGTACGGGTGATGATGCGTGCAGCTGAGTTTTGGAGAAGTTGGAGGCGGTGGAGTAATTTATTGGGGATTCCTTGCAGGATCGCATTGCAATAGTCGATCCGAGAGGTCACCAGGGTGTTGACAAGAACTTCAGTGGAGTGTTGCGAAAGTGAGGGACGCAGTCTGGAGATGTTTCTGAGATGAAAATATGCCGTCCGACAGACATTATTGATGTGGTTGGAAAATGAAAGGGTACTGTCCAAAATAACTCCAAGGCTCTTTACCTGTCTAGAGACTGGTATGACATCCTCCCCAATGGATTTTGAGAGTGTGGATGGAGTGCCAATGAACAGTAGCTCTGTTTTGTTACTGTTAAGTTGGAGATAATTGGTTGGTCATCCATGCCTGGATGTCGTGGATACAGGTGGTGAGGGTGTTTGGGGGAAGTGTGGCAGTGGGCTTGGTAGATACATAGAGCTGTGTGTCATCTGCATATGAGTGGAAGTGAATGCCATGATGTCTGAAAATATTGCCTAATGGAAGAAGGTAGATGATAAATAAAAGTGGCCCCAATACTGACCCCTGTGGAACTCCATGTTGGAGTGCTGAGCTCTCTGACTGGTGGTCTTCAATTTTGACAAAATATGTCCGGGCTGTCAGGTAGTGCGCAAACCACTTAAGGGCAGTTCCACAGACTCCTATACTTTCAAGCCGCTCAAGAAACAGTTGGTGGGATATTGTGTCGAAGGCGGCACTGATGTCTAGGAGGATGAGAATGGATAGTAGGCCAGCATCAGCTGTACGGAGAAGATCATTAGTGATCTTGACAAGGGCTGTCTCGGTACTGTGGCGTGAACGGAACCCAGATTGAAATTGTTCAAGAAGATTATTATCATGAAGGTAAGTCTGGAGTTGGATTGCAACCACTCTCTCGAGTATTTTGGAAATGAAGGGCAGGTTTGATATGGGACGATAATTATTAAGGTTGTTACAGTCCAGTCCTGTTTTTTTCAATGTGGGTCTGACTATTGCAGCTTTTAGTGATGCAGGGACTATGCCAGTTAACAAAGATGATTTGATAATGGAGGTTATCAGTGGTGTTAAGGCAGGTAGACAGGTCTTAACAAGGGAGGTGGGGATGGGGGATGGGGTCCAGGTGGCATGTAGAAGAGTTAGATTTGGTGATGAGCTCAAAGATAGACTCCTCAGTTGGAAGAGTGAAGTTACTGAAAACAGCAGGTGGGGCTAAATTTATCACAAATGCTGCTGGCAGTGCAGCCTGTGTGATGTTCGCCATGCCAGTTGTTGGTGGATTTTGGAGATTTTTTAATCAAAAAACTTAAGGAAAGCAGAGCAGTAATCATCAGAGATGTTGTTGGTGTTTGAATCTGGAGGTTTCAGTAGCCTTTTCACTGTGGAGAAAAGTGTCCTTGTGTTCCCTTCACCCGCATTGATGCTATTCGCGTAGTAGATATTCTTAGCTGTATTCAGCATGTTTTTATAGTGGAGAACA
Organism: Squalius cephalus; assembly: GCF_949319135.1. Lineage (NCBI taxonomy): Eukaryota > Metazoa > Chordata > Actinopteri > Cypriniformes > Leuciscidae > Squalius > Squalius cephalus. The sequence continues at coordinate 62,876,581 of NC_137123.1, forward strand.
TGTTCAGTGTACATTTGTTTGTGAACTGTAAGTCCTGTATTGTTGCTGAGCCTCTCAAGACGTCGCCCTTTAACCTTGAGCTGACGTAGGTCAGGTGTGTACCATGGAGCAGTATGGGAAAAAGAAACAGACCTAGTTTTTATAGGGGCTAGTGCATCAAGTGCTGTAGATAAGCAGTCATTGTAGTAGCCTACCAAGTCTGAGGACATAGAAGTGGCAGCAGGGCTTGGGTATGAGGTAATTAATTCCATGAAATCTTCATTCTTTATATGTCTGATGTTACGGTATGCTATCATCCTATTCATTTTTAATTTTCTGAGTGTCAAAGTAGCGTTGAACAAGACAACCTTGTGGTCAGAAACCGGCAATTCAGACGAGTGAATATTAGATGGAGTAATGCCTGCACAACAAACTAAGTCAAGTGTATGTCCCTTTGAATGAGTTGACAATCCAACATATTGGGTCATCCCAAAACAGTCCAGTGTTGCTTTAAAATCCTTTGTAGATGAATATTCAGTGTGGTCGAAGTGGATATTAAAATCCCCCATCACAATGATGTGAGGAGACATTTCATTAATTGTTGTTAAAATAGTTGAAAGTTCATGGTTAAAATACTTTGACGGCTTAGGTGGCCTATACAGCACGCCAATAACAGTGGGCGTGTGGCCGTGGAGTTTCACGGCCAGCATCTCAAATGAGGGCTGTTCTGGTAAATTAAGTAATTCCACCTTAAGAGACTCGCGGTAGAGCAACACAAGACCACCCCCTTTCCCGGAAGTTCGGGGTTTTGACAGATAAACAAATCCAGGCGGAGTAGCAGAATTTAAATGGAGAAAATCGTTTTGTTGTTGCCAAGTTTCGACTAGACCTAAATAATCCAAGTTTTGGTCAATAATAAGATCATTGATCAGAAGGCCTTTGTTGGTGATGGAACGAACGTAAAACCCATACTGACTATTTGTTCTCAAAATTGTATCACGTAGTCTAGAATTAGTCCAATCATGCAGAATATATGATGGTAAATATGTAATTGATGAGTTGTCAATACAATATATAACAATACAATATATAGTGTATGATTTTACCCCTAAATTATGCATATTGACACAATAATAACTCCAAATCCAGCTTTCTCTGCCTGGATCCAGTTGTGTCTGCGAATTTGCTTCTCTGTTCTGTAGCTTTCAGTATCTGTAAAAATATACCTCAGATTTCTTGTCAAATCTAGTCGCACAGTCAATAGCAAAACTCTTTCCCGTTTTAGATGTGTTTTGTGTGATGTGCTATCCTAAGCAAAATGCTGGCGCTCAGTGTTTCTGCCTCTCAGTGTCACACACATACTCTCTATATTAGCTGAGTAATGTTGGGAATAGTGAATACGGGAGGCGATTTCGAACACGGCTCTCATTTTCAAGCTCTTCGTAATCAAACACACCTTATTCAACTCATCTGCTCATCAGGAGAGTCTCCCAGATCAGAAATATATGGTTCAGATAAGGACGACATCTAAAAACTGCATCCCGATTTGAAGGCTGGATTCGAAGGCCAAATGCATCACAGCAACACAACGAAGGCTGTCCCAATTTAATAAAAAGGCTTCTTCGAATGAGTCCTACAAATACATCCGTCGTTTCCTGGGCCTGGATGTAGAGAATAAGTGGATCCTTCGCAGCCTATCCTATCCCAACATTTTGGTGAATATAGTCAATGGGGGGGAAAAACCTCTTATTTTTCCCTCCTTAAAGGGATGGTTTGGATTAAAATCAACCTAGGGTCCTTTGCACCATGACCTCGAGCCAAACACCCCACTAATTACCCCACTAATAATGCCCAGAATGGCACCAAACTTCTACAGTCGTACAAATAGCTTCTGTACTCATAAAACGAGGCATTGGAAAGTTTGTAAGTACATCAGGAGTCTATTTAAATAACACTTTCCTGACGGCTCATGCTACCGCTAACCCGGACGTCCACGTCACTTCAGTGGTTTGGGAAAATTTAAAAGAAATTTAAATAAACTCCTGATGTACTTACAAACTTTCCAATGCCTCGTTTGATGAGTACAGAACCTATTTGTACCACTGTAGAAGTTTGGTCCATTCTGGGCATTATTGGTGGAGGAATTTACCAGATACATCATAGGATCCATTAGCGCCTGCACTAAACCATCCGGCTGATATCTCTAAATAAGCTCTAACTTTAATAATGTTCAACCAAGGGAAAAAAGGCTTCTGGGGGGTGTTTGGCTCGAGGTCATGGTGCAAAGGACCCTAGGTTGATTTTACTCCGAACCATTTCTTTAACTAGTCTTTTCTATCCCTGAATAAAAGATAATGTTAATCTGGTTCAGAGACACAACACAGGCCTTCCTCTCCTGTTCTCCACAGATGCCCTGCACTCCAGCATAGACTCCTATCTCATTTTGTTCTTGAGACTTTGATGTGCGTCTCCTCCTCTTCTCTTATTTAACAAAGCAGTGTCTGGAAGGTGTTCTCCTCCTCTCCGCTCAACTCTTCAAATGATGGTTTGCTGTTCCTCGCTCTGGGCTCGATCGCCGGCTCTGTTTACACACAAGGCTTGAGATGTTAGCGCTGCGCTAATGGCCGTAGCTCTGACTGACAAAAGCTATTTGCTGTGGGACTTTAAAAGGAGAATTCCAACGTTCTCCCCGTTGCTCCTTCAAGCTTTTATCTAAGATTTAATTAATTGACGGTCGTGTCCACAGATCTCGACTTGTGCCCTAACCAGGCATGATGACGCGATAAAACGGGATGACAACTGTTTATATACTTATATAAATGATTCCTGTGATCAAAGCTGAATTTTCAGTATCATTACTCCAGTCTTCAGTGTCACATGATCCTTCAGAAATCACTCTAATATGATGATTTGATGCTCAAGAAACATTTATGATTATTATCAATGTTGAAAACAGTATGTCGCACATTATGACGCACTTTCTACGAAAAATCGGACTGTGCGATTAATACATTTTCTGCAATAGCCCACGTGCAGTTTTGCGTGTGTGAGACAGAGCCAAAATTAAACCGAAATTAAACCAAGTTTTAATTAAGTATATGCGCAGCATGTTTCAAGCACAGCACTTTATATGCTTTATTCTTATGAAAATACCCAAGATGTGTAGAAGAACACAGATAAACCATATATTGCTGCAATGTCAAAAACGTCTCTATCTGCATTTAATTCTGTTAAATAATATATAAATACTGTATGTGGCCATTGAACTTTTGTATGTGTAACTGTTAAAATCTATATTTTATCATTTTCATTTATACATAAAAACATTAAGAATAAACAGCAATATCCCTTAAAGTATAGTTTTCCTGCCTACTTTTACATCGAAGACGAAATAATTTTTACGTTTTTGAGCGCATTCAAATCATCAAAATATATATTGCTTTTATATTGCTAGAAAAATCATGACATAAATGACTATTCAATATATATCGCACAGCCTTAGCAGCAAGTTTCTAAAAACTCTTCCATGTAATTCTGAATTTTCTATTATACTTGGTTTCTATTCCAGTCGTGCTTTAGCCCCGCCCACTGTGAAATCTCATTGGCCCAACATCAAATCCTTTCTGATTGGCTGTTATTATGTGGCATTCTGATATTTTAGGCTGTCAAACAGATGCTGTATCTTCACCTCAGTTGTGAATGACCTTTATATGCGGACGGCGGATCATAAACACGACTCCAGATGATAAATTTCACAGGTCGCCCGGTCCGTGGCTCATTTATCTTTTTCCGTGAGTTGTTTACCTACACCTGTGGGACGTCGCCTGGTTTGAAATGCAGGTCATATCTGGGTTGCGTTGACTTCATATCTGGGTCTAAATTAGCCGAGCGAGATTCATCAGTGAATGAGTTTGCTTCATTCAGTCGTGTTGTTGCTCTAATGGTAACTGTGGTTTGATTTGACCTCAGTGCCAAGGTTTTGCTTTAATTTTAGATGAGTGCGTAGGAGACGACGGATTCCGTGAGGATTATCCGTCTCGCGGGAGAGAAATACACTGAAATACCTCCATGCGGTTAATATCACCTGTGTGCGCTGAAATCCCCCTGGATTAGGACTTATGAGATACAATAATTAGGATTTTGGGTTATGCTTTATTTTAAGGTGTCCTTGTTACAGTGTGCAGAAACTCTACATTTGATTTAAGCACTGGGTAATATTAATCAACAACATGTACATGGTAAAAATAGACATTTTGGAAACATAAATGACCAGACTTGAATTGGTCACTCAAGACTTTGCCTTTATTTGATTTTTGTAAGTCTTGATTTAATTGCATGGCCTTCTTTAAATGATATTGCACAACATTTTAATTCAGAAAGTGCACTTAATGGACATATTTCAAATTTTAAATATCAGTTATTATTATTATTGATGTTATATTTATTTATTTAAAATGTTTGCTTTGTTTGTAAAGACAATATGGTTAAATCACTGTATGCAATTATTTTTACTTTAATTACTCTTGAGTTTGCCATGAATACAGCCAGCGATGCTGATATGGAAGTAAATGATTGACTGATAAACAAACAAACATGTACTTACTGTATGGTTAGGATTAGGGTTTGGTTTACATTAGTTGCATGTAATTATGCATAATTTACTATATTAATAAACACATGTATGTGTAACAAGGACACACATAAAGTGATGCAACATAGCATGAATAATGATGGTTCAGACTTTGATGTTGTCCTCAAGAAGTGAACTTTCCACTTAGGTTATTTTCCAAGCCTTTTGAATCTAAATTGAATGTCTTCTGTTTGATTCTCTGACTCTAAAATGGGACAATCGGCATCAGCCGTCCCATTCAGCGCGATATCCGCCCTGAGCGTCCATTATAGCGCTAAGCTTTCCAATGTGGGAAAATTGGATTTTATGCAAATAGGCTCTGACAGAGAGACAAAACATGGGGAAATGAGCTTGCGTGTGTTTGCTTGGCCCAGATCCACGGAGTCTCATTTCACACTGGGGCGTATGGATTAGCACAGCGCTAATAAGCTAGCGAAAGCTTTCCTGATTAGAAATAAATAAACTTCGGTTGAGAGTGACAAATAAACGACTCGATTGTGGTCGGCAGACCGCCATTAGCATTCACGTCCAGGTTTGACATTTAAGAAGCCTCCGGAAAGATGCTTTCTATTAATTGCAGAACCTCTTGGACCGTGGAGTCAAATGTGAGCGAGATGATGGATGATGCAAAGCGCCGCACGTTAAAGCCTGTTTTCATACGCGACGTCTCAAAGGGCTTTGATGAGCGCCAGGCTTTTGATGTTACAATAACTGCATGAAGCAACTGAGACATCGAGGTGGCCGATGATGGAAAGGGTCACGGCTGTAGGTGCTTTTCATATTCATTATTCAATCATTTATGCTCACTTGTGGTAGTTGCAGTTAACTGAGTGAGGCATAATAGGATTGGCTGGATTGGAAACATCTGATTGGCTGAAGAGAACTTCAGAAATATTTTGTAAACCTGTGCCTTGAAGGAAAGTCTCAAAATAGACATGCACAAATCCATAGCAATCCACACACATGATGGTTTGCAAAAGCAGATTCAACAATCAATGTTGTCAAACATTCACTTTGTGAATCTGGTTGTGCATTTGGAAATCGTAGTTTGTGAATATGAATTAGCTTTTGGGTTTGCGAATGGCCTTTTGCAAACATACACTACCATTCAACAGGTGTAAAACATTTTTGAAAGAAGATATGCATTAAACTGATCAAAAAGGACAGTAAAAACATTTATAATGTTAATATTATGTTATATTAAAAATAATAAATGCCGTTCTTAAAAAAATCCATGTATCATGGATCAACTGTTTTCAACACTGATAATAATCATATATTAGAATGATTTCTGAAGGATCATGTGACTCTGAAGACTGGAGTAATGATGCTGAAAATTCAGCTTTGATCACAGGATATAAATTACACTTTACTATATATTCACATAGAAAACAGCATTTTTAAATTGTAATAATATTTCACAATTGTATGAATTTTAAAAATAAATGCAGCATTGGTGAGCAGAAAAATCTTTCAAAAACATTTCAAAAGCTCACGACCCCAAACTTTTGAGCGGTACGGCCGACAAACATGATTTGTGCATCATGTTTTGTACATATATTATTTGTGAGACTATTTTAGCTCCATAAACCTAGGACAGTTTGAGATATTGTTTAGATCTGAAACTCTAAAGGAGACAAATGTTTCATGTCTTTGAAAGTCGTTTTTATTTTTCAGGAGAAACTGTTTATTCCTATCATATTTTTATGCGAGAACGATAGATAGCATATCTGCACCATGCAGATCTTCACCTTAAATTTCATCCCTCAGTAGTGCACTATACTCAGTGAGTCTGCACCACACTACTGTGTTTTATCAGGACTTCAGCGAACACAGGCGTCCAGCACAGCAGACACAGTTGGTTTGTCAGTGATAATGACCGTCCCGGTGAAGCGGCGGCCCGTGACAGGTCTTCACTCGCTGCCGCGGGCCAACGATAACCAGCTAGTCATGAAATATATGCAGAACGGTAAAGCACAGCAGGCGAACGCAAGAGAGATGAACTGAGTAAACAAAACTCAAGCACAAGTGCATGAGTAAGAGTATATAATTCAAATCTGACACAGCTTGCATTTGTACATAAAACAACAACGTTCTATGAATATGCAAATGATCCCCGCCTCCTCTCACTCACAGCAGCTCAGAGATCCACTCGTTGGCGATCACATTGTGGTCTCACTTTAGATTACAGCCCAATCCTCACTATTAACTAATTATTAACTATGAACTAAATTCCTTATGACTGCTTATTAATCGTTAGTAAGGTCGTTGTTGAGTTTAGGGATGTAGAATATGGTCATGCAGAATAAGGCATTAACATGTGCTTTATAAGTTCTGATAAACAGCCAATATCTTAGTAATATGCATGATAATAAGCAACTAGTTAATAGTGAGAATTGGACCCGAAACTAAATTTTATTAAAACCTAAACTATTTGGTAAGACTTTTCAGGACTCATTTGAATATAATGTAGTTATTAACTCTCACTTTAGTCAATCATTTTATCCATTAAAACTCATCTTTGATCACCAAAATGATCATATTTAAACATTATTTCCATGAAAAAAAATTCTTCATGCCTTAAAATATCTTGAATGTAACTCGACACCCTTGCCTCATTTAATATTCTATGAATATGCAAATGAGCCCCGCCTCCACTCACTCGCTCAGCTCAGAGATCCACTGGTTGACGATCACACGTTGATCTGATTGGTTACAAGGTAGTTTGTGACGTCAGAAACACCAGCGATTTCAAAGCGTGTTTTTGAGACTGTCTTTGGTTCACTGCAGTTTTAAGGAGGAAATACTCAGCAATGCTGTCGACTTATGAATTTACACATGGTTTGTCTTAAAGCATATTAAAAACACCACATAAACAACATTAATAGCTGGATTTACCCCACAGGGGGACTTCAGGGGAACAAATTCAACCGGATTGTAAAGTGTTGCTACTTATTATTCCATGCATCATGAATTCTCACTTCGGAACAGTTTTTGTTTGCCTAGTGTAACTTTACAGATTATGAAGTGGAAATATTGGCTTTCTGTTGCTGTAAGAATCCCATGCTGGGAATACACTGTGCTTGGCTCGGTTGATGCCAAGACAAACAATCTGCCAAAGCCGAAGCGGTCTGGTATTTTACTATAGTCTTGATCAAAATTACACAATGAGAATCTGCCAGAGTCGCGTGGTTCACTATGAAATGCTGTGAACATCTCTGATTGATGACACTAACACAATATGTAACACTTAATATTCAACATTATTATTGATCTACCTGCATTGACATCATTATATAAGAACTGAACGGAGCTGGACGAGGACTGAATAAGTTTTTTACAACAAAATGAAACATCACTGAACTTACTTAAAGGGTTGGTTGATTATGATTTGACTTTTCTAACGTTAGTTAGTGTGTAATGTTGCTGTTTGATCATAAACAACATCTGCAAAGTTACGACGCTCAAAGTTCAGAGCAAAGGGAGATATTTGCTTTTACAGAAATCGCTTTTTAAGGACTACAACAAACGGCTGGTAGAGACTACACCACATTCCTCCCGGGTTAGTGACATCACCAACCCTAAAATTTACATAAACCCCGCCCCCTGAACACGATTTATAGATTATCAAGACAGAATATGCTAATCAATGACTAGAAGATAACTACACATCAGCTTCATAAATTCACCAACTAACCATTCAGAAATGTCCTGTTGCTTCTACATGTTGTCACTTCTTCTTGAGTCTCTCCATCATTGTCTGACTCCGGTTTGAACATAAAAGGCTAAAAGTTATTGAAATTTTCAGTGCATGTGTGTGTGAGGTAAAAGGACACCAGCTCTTGAAGCTCCGCCCCCTGTGCCGGGAGCAGCAGCTCATTTGCATTTAAAGGAACAGACACAAAACGGTGCGTTTTTGCTCACCCTCAAAAAGTGACAATTTTAACATGCTATATAAAAATATCTGTGGGGTATTTTGAGCTAAAACTTCACACACACACTCTGGGGACATCAGAGACTTATTTTACATCTTGTGAAAAGGGCATTATACCAGCCCTTTAAAACAAATTTTCAATGTTATAGAGAAAAGTAAGAGGGAAAAAACTACTTATTGCACTATGCATTTGTTCAACTAAGCTTTAAACTTAAACTTTTTTTGCGTTATATTCCTGTTATCTCTGTAAAACTTCATTGAAACTATCTGTGTTGTAAAAAGTGCTGTTTAAGTAAAGCTGACTTGACTTGTCTTGACTAATAACAGCTGTATCATAGATAAAGACTGGGCACCAAATTCCAACCAGTTCTTATGGGTTCAATCCCAAATAACCGAGAGCGTCTCAGACAATCTGTTTGGCTGGTGTTCGTGTCACTGTGGCTCAGCTTCGGATCACCGGCTCCATTGAGAGTCTAATCCAGGCCCGCGTTCGTCTCTTATCGGCTCGTTCAGGCTGGAATGGAGAAACGCTGCCCGGCGCCCTACGGTTTGGACGACAAGCTACGCTAATGAAATGTTAATGAGACGTTTATGAAATGTTAATGTTTCTCCGTGGCTTCTGGCATGAGCGAGCGAATCCGCTGCTGACGTGTGGACGGATAATCAGAGATAGCTCAGAAACTGCAGGGTCTGATTACAGGTGAAAGTGATGCCGGCTTTTCTCAGGCCAGCGTAATGCTGATGATTATGGTAATGATGTGGGGAGATATAGTTTCAACTCTCTTTTTGCATTCAGGACGGCTCTTAAAGCGCTGGCGTTGTGATGAAAGATTGGATGGGGTCCGTCACTCTCAGACTCTGAAAGACAAAGCAAAGTCAAAATTGACACTGTTTATCATCTTAAAAGTCACAATGCATTTTACTTTCGTAATGTGATGCATTTCTGTGAGACTGTATAGGAAGGGACTTGAGTTTATTCAGGGGGAAACTTGTTGAGGAATTGAGTTTGTCATCTTTCACAGATAATGAAGTTGTTTTGCTGCGGGGAAGTTCCTTCTTACATGTTTTTAGATGACATTATTAAGACGAGATGAGTGTTTTGGTTCGAATAAAACGGCCAATTTCATATTTCTCTTTCATCTCTTGGTAAACATACGATATTTTTAGTGCTGGTGGAAGAGAATGAAGAGCAATCAGTGTTATATGTGTGTGTTTTATGACTCTTGTGCTGATTTATACCTTTTCTTTTTTTAACTTTTTTTTACTAGAAATTTGAGTTTTGGAGTAAGTATGATTTTTTTAAAAAAATTAATGCTTTTGTTCAGCAAGGCCCAAAGTGATTTGCTAGGGTTATAAAAGTTTCAAAATGTTACAAAAGATTCAGCTTCAATTAAATGCTGTTCTATTCAACTTTCTATTCATCAAAGGATCTGGGAAATAAAATGTAATGAACAAAAATATGAACTGTTTTCAACATTGATAATAATCATACAGTACATGTTTCTTGAGCCACAAATCCTCATATTTGAATGATTTCTGAAGGATCATGTGACACTGAAGATTGGAGTAATGATGCTGAAAATTCAGCTTTGATCACAGGATATAAATTACACTTTACTATATATTCACATAGAAAAGTCAAGTCAAGTCAAGTCAAGTTTATTTATATAGCGCTTATCACAACATAGGTTGTATCAAAGCAGCTTCACAGTATTAAATTAAAATAATACATCAATGTTTGTTTCTAGTGGAATGTCCACGTTTGGTAATGCTGATCAATAGTATCGTTGATTGATTAATTAAATTAAATATCCCCAAATATCCCCAACTGAGCAAGCCAAAGGCAACAACAGCTGTTTTACATTGCAATAATATTTCAAAATTTTTGATCAAATTAATTTAGCCTGGGTGAGCAAAAGAAAATATGTGTAAAATCTTAGCAACACCAAATTTTGAACAGTAGTTTGACCTCTTTCATAAAACTATAAAATAATCTAAATTGTACTGTTTTAAAGGTATTTTTAATCAGATAAATCTTTCAAAATCGTATCGACCACACATTTGAACTTATTGCATGATTTATTGGTCTCTAACAGGGCTGAGATGATCTCTCTCTGCTGCACAAACACTATAATTACACACTTAATATCCACACAGAAACAGACACAGGGCCCTGCTGTAAGGGTCTAAGCGCATGCTCTAAAGCGCACGATGCAAGTTCACAGTGCGTGTCCGAATCTACTTTTGCTAGTTTAATGACGGGAAAAATGGTCGGCGCTTCCGGCGCATGGTCTAAAAGGGTTGTCCCTATTCTCTTAATGAGTAATGGGTGTGTTTTAGGATTTACGTGCGTTAAACCAATCAGAGTCTCATCTCCCATTCCCTTTAAATGCCAGTTGTGCTCGTACCACGGCAGATACGCTATTTACATGATGGAACTTGATAGTGGAAAGACTGAAGAGTCTCCAGAGTGCAAACGGATTTGCTCGTGCACGAGGTAAAAGTGCGCTAGCAGACCATCTACGGGACAAGCCGGATTCACCATCTTTATGTACACAATAATAATCTTTTACATTGTAATCCTTTTATTTTAAATATTTGGCATGTTTGTGTGCTGTCTGTGCTGTGTGTGTAATAAGCAGAGTGTACGCGCATTGTGAAATGCAAAAAAATATTGCGCCATTAGACCAGGGTTCAGTTGGTCAATGGCTCAGTCTATTTCTGTTCCTCAAAATAGCAACGCACCAACAATGCGCCAGAACACACCTCATTCTCAGACCAGCAGCCCATGGGCGCAAATGCATTTGCTATTTAAACAACGTGGCGCAGGACGTGAAAATGATAATTGCGTCGGGCTGAAACTGGCAAAAAAACACTTGCGCCGTGCTTGGCGCTGCATTGCTCTGGGTGTAAGATAGGGCCCTTAATGTCAATCAGGCGAGTATTGAAGCAAACATGACCCGGAGGTCACGGCGCAGACGCATTGCTTGAGCCCTGTTAGAGACCAATAAAGCATGAACTCGATCTGTTTACCTTCTCAGAAACTGAACCAGGCACATTATCGGTCAATCGCTCAAACAAGATTTGGAGTCGGAGGCAAAATGTGAATTAAGCATTTATTCTTGCCAAGGGAAATGGACAAATCAATAGGAAATAACAGCTACAGGCCTGCCAACAGACAAACACCAGGCCAAGGAGATGAAGGAGGGGTTTTTTGTTCGAATGAGTTTGAGAAGGTTACTTCCTTGGCAAATACAGTAGTACGCTATTGAAGAGTTCTGAGAGTTTATTATAAAGGAATAGTTCACCTCTGTCATCATTTACTCACACTCATATTATTCAAAAGCAGAAGCTTAGCCAAAATTATTCCACTTTTCACTATATTTTCTGTCTTCTGAAATCACATGATAGATTTGTGTTAGAAACCAAAACACAACTCCATCATCTCATATTTCAACTTTAAGGTGCCTAGTATAACCGAAGTCCCTTTAAGGCAAGTCATTTCACTCGACATAATAATTGTATTCCTTAAAACTCATCTTTGATCACCAAAATGACATGACAATGACATTTTTTTCCTTGAAAAAAAAAAAAAATCTTCATGCCTTAAAATAGCCCTTTATCACATTTTATAGTTAAATGTTTTTTGGATGTATCTTTTTAATCACACCATAAATAAGAAAATGATGTCCAATTAATATACATTTTTATGTTTTAGGAATAAAACGTTATATAAATCACACTGTAAACACAGTGTAACTCAAAATAATTTAAGCAGTTTCAAGTTCAACTAAGTCAGTTGAAATTACTTGTACAGCCAATTTGATTATACTTAAAATATTTAAGGCAGCAACTAAACTTGTTTTATGGTGATTTTTATTATTTTTTACAGTGCAGGCGAAAGTTATACGAACAAACCATCAGAATACAGATAAATATGTCAAATAAAACTGTAAATGTTGGTGTGTGTAAAGCTGCTGAACTAGTCATTTCTGACTCAAACTCACCGCCTTTAAAGATATGGATTGAAATATACAGACACAAATAGATAAAAAGTGCAATAAAATAAACACTTAAATGTGTATTCTGGTTTTCTTTCCACTAGTCACATGTTGTGGAAGCAAAACTGACCAGTGCATGAAAAAAAAAACACTGGTTTTGCCATAAAAGTCATGGTTGGTTTTGAGAGACCAGGAACCTACAGCTACAGGAATATGTGCATTTGCAAATGAGTTTTGAGAGCTGCCAAATCTGAGTGCTAAATTTGGGTTGCACTCATGAGGATGAGCAAACGATGACAGGATGTTCATTTTGCCTTTTGAAAAAGGTAACAAAAGAAGCGTGTCCTCCGCGAGCCTGTGTTGGACAGCTCTGTGGGTTAGCATCATCTTTCTCTGCCTCTGCGACGGTGTAAGCGTGGCCACAGCGGGAGCGCCACTGTCCTGAACGTCTCCACATGCCACGACAGCCAAAGACCTGTCAACTTTAGAGAACAAGATATATGAGCGTATTGTTTGCGTCTCTAAGGGCGTCTCGTTCCACGCCGGTGGCTTCTTCATCTCTGTCCACTCTCAGGAACTGTGGGAAGCGTCTGGATGTGAACGTGAGAATTTGAATAATACATTCTGTGACCTGCAGATCTACAGCTGCAAACTAACGGCCATCAAACACTGACAAAAATAAATAAATGCAAAGTGCTGTTTATGGATGTGATTTTCAAAATGGATGTGAATTTAATGCAATCACCTAATCAGTGTTTAAACCATAGAAAGGCTACAACAAAACAACCTTATGTAACATTTACATTTTGCTATGTGGATATATTGATGAATGTAATTTATTCCTGTGATCAAAGCATCATTACTCCAGTCTTCAGTGTCACATGATCCTTCAGAAATCACATTAATATGATGATTTGATGCTTAAGAAAAATGTATGATTATTATCAATGTTGAAAACAGTTAATATTTTTCTGGAAATTGTGATACATTTTATTTTTCAGGATTCTTTGAAATATTTCTTAATCAAATAACAGTGCAACTTTCTTTAAAAAAAACATCACTGGCTATGTATGATAGTCTTTTATTGATGCCTTATAAAAAAAAAAAAATTCTGTGAACTAATTTCATCTTAAAAGCCAGCTTTTATGAGTCAACATTTAAATGATTATATCTGCAAAGTTTTTGAGCAATAAAACCAGTGTATGAATTACATTTTTTCTCAAAGCAACCTGTAAATCTCATTAAGAAATCTAATGGCATTGGACATTATTGCAAAATAAACCTTCACAGGGTGACAAGGACATGAATCTGAGGGGTCTTTCATAACCCTGAATGAGTTTATGCTGTTAATGACCGACTGACTGCACATTATCCTTCTTATTGCCCTTTTACAAAGTCTTGATGTTGTTTTCAGGCTCTACTAAAGAGTCTGATACTGTTGTCTACTCCGGTTTTAAGGTTGCTCTTCGCTTTGCTGCTTTTATTTGTGTTTTTATGTGTTGTTATGCAGGTATTATTTTCTTATTATTGATCTGGGCTCGGTTCCCCGATAACGCTCACTCTTATCGCGCTAAGAAGACTCGAAAGATATATCTTACCAAAGTTGTTTATGTTCCTAAGTGTGTTCCCCCGAAGTGTCCCTTAGGAAGCTTCTTAAAGTAACAACATGTAGCTTTTCAACCTTCATAATATATTTCCAAGACCCTTGTGATAGTACATCGACTTACAATAGGTTGAATGAGACGTCTGCCAGAGCCTGACGGGGTCTGTATCGCTTTTACTGGCACTATGTAACTTCGCGGTGCGGGTAGTAACCAGCGCTCAAAAAGAACTACAAAATTCGACTGCTTTACGGCATACGTCACTTCGCCCACCACTTCCTCAAATGTGGCCAACCAGCGCGTTTGTTTTCGTGCGTCTGTTTTCGTCATGGCTGAAGCAGCAGCGAAACGTAAGAAGTCCAAGGTTTTGTCGGAGTAGAGTCGGAAGAGGAAAAGGGAGAGTGATAAACTGAAAGGCAGGACGAGGATCAATATGGGTCGAGCGTTTGCTCGCTGGCGTGAGCTAATGGAGGAGGAGAGTTACCAGACCGATGCTGACTTTGCCGTCATGCTGTTGAACTAGTAAGTAACTGTAAATTGCTTGCATACTATCTTTAGTTTTTCTAATCTGTTGTCTGCCTGGCTACGTTACGGAAACTATCTGGTCCTCCATTTATTTATCTTCATGAATCAGCTAGTAGATGAGCGAATTATCAATCTGGTAGGTAGCTAGTAAACACTAACATGCGTTAGTTTTAGATGGTTAGGATGCTATCGCTATCATTCTCGTTCAGATTTGAGCATTGTAATCGACATGCAAATCGCAAATGTTTGAGTTAAAATGTTTAGTCTACTAAATATGTATAAATCATAAAAGGAGGAAGATTAATAATATTATCATTGCCCATATGAAAAAAAAAACTACATGCTTCATATACAGTAACCGTAAATCATTTTACGACAGCGGTAATGGACAATTCCGCTTCCAACCTGTAGGGCGACCGCAGAGGAAAAGTTCCATGTTGTTGCTTTAACAGGCTGCCTCTTACGTTCGAGGCGCTGTCCCAAGTGAAGGTGCTGAATTAGTTGGCATCGATTGCTCAGGAATCGATTTTCCACTTCACGCGAAGGTGCATTACGGCGTTAAGAAAGACAACACGTTCTATGCAAATGAAACATTCCTCAAATTATTCCAGTAACATTTATTTGAACATAGTTTAAGTTATCAGTAAAATATAGACTATTAATTAAATTATCAAATTGTCAGTAATATGTTCACACGATATGTTGTGCGAACCGGGTATTCCTTGCTAATCATCCACCCTCCTTATCCCGTTGTGCCACTTGTGCCGCTTCTTGACATGGGTTTAACGACTTCTAAAAATTATGTAATACACTTTTATATTAATGGTAAGGTACTTTACAATCAGAATTGATTGGCAAGCAGCTGCAGTTACTTCTGTTTAATGCGGTATTGATTGCCATTGGTTAATGTTTTCAATAAAAAGCAACCTATCTACAATGAACAGAGAGAGAGAGAGTTAGATACAGAATATGGTGGGGAAGCAACGTTAAAAAAAAGGGCACCAAGTTTCTCGTCAGAGAAAAAAAAATTGACATGGACTAAACGGCTCCGCGGCCGGCGCCGTCTTTGATTCAATACAAGGACACGTTGGATCGCTGCCATAGTTGGTCGCTTACTGGACACCACCATGCTTCCCCATTTATAGATCTTAGCCATTTAGAGCCAAATTGTTTGCCAGATTTTAATTATCAAAAGTGATTGCCAATTTAAACGCTTTAATGACATTACGAAATAGCCTAGGCTAATTACCACCATATTAGTTCTGATACCAAATAAAGTCAACTTCATAAATAGGCCTGTACCCATTGCGAACATATTTTATTATTAGTCTTAAAATGTCCATAACATAAAATCATTGTTGTGCCACAACATTGTCAACATACCATAGTTTGACTTGTTCTGCGCTGCGCTGATTTCTAAAGACTGCTGCACAGTGGCGGCGACTAGCATCTTGAGCTCAAACAACGCTAAGAGAGAGCTTACGAATGGTCCAGACCAACCTTACGAAAGTGTGACTTACAGAAGATATACTTAGTGTACGAACGTGTCGGGAATCGTGCCATAACGTTAAGAGAGAGGTTAAGGAATAGGTTAAGAACTACTTAGCGATAAGAACGTTTTGGGGAACCGGGCCCTGGTTGTTCTGTAAAACACTTTGGTCAGCCTAGTGGCTGTTATAAATGTTGTTGCTCCATTGTTGCGGCTCCTCTCTTCCCAGTCTGTCAGTAACGCTCTGGGCCCGGTTCCCCGATAACGCTCACTCTTAGCGCGCTAAGAAGACTCGAAATATATATCTTACCAAAGTTGTTTATGTTCCTAAGTGTGTTCCCCGAACTATACCTTAGAAAGCTGCTTAAGATATACCTTCTTACGTGCGACGTTACCCGGCGCTGTCCGTGGCGATGCTGCTGAATTGGTTGATATTGATGGCTCGAGATTCAATTATTCTCTCGTGCAGGGGCTGTTTATGTGAGAAAGCGGTGTTCTTTATAAATGAAGCACTTCAGAAATAGTTGAAATTACATTTATTAGGACTATTGGATATTATAAAAAATAATCCAAACTATAATAGCCTATAATAGCCTAGCCTACATATTTTAAAATTGTAACATATATTGCTGCCACAATAACCTTTTCAAAAATTTTACGTGCTTCTCTTCTCTTTCCCATTTTTGTTCGCTGAGGTGGAGCTGCGATTAAATATTGCTCTTGGAAATACTTTCCAGCATTTCAGTAATAAAAGTTTACATCTTACGTACGGTGCTCGGCAGTGATCAAAAAGGATTTAAACAGTGGATTTTGAATCTCTTCTTGTAAACTCAGAGATGTGGATTCAGACGGCAATTAAATTACCACACGACCTGTTTGTCAAAAAACAGTAGGTACTAATTTGGCCAGGGATTTTTACGCGGGTTGGGTGAGAAAAACACTGCTTTTATGGATTCGGACGGCACTAAAATCACAGACTCACCCCTGTAAATGTTTAAAATACCGGACGAGCCCATGAGAAACAATATTAGCGTCCGAATAGGACTTAACTGACAGTAGCCTATGCTTTCACTGGCCTTTAAAAGCGCTTTTTAATTAAATTAATAATATTGTATAATAATATAATTAAAAATCTAACAACAATCAGTGTAATGACAATTTTATTCTTTGCATGAAAACACTTGAATTAGCCTAATTGAACACTGTCTGGGTGTATTAAAACTTCTGAATTATATTTGTATAGACCTGCAACAGTGATAAGGTAAAGCTAAGAGTGGTCCAGACCAACCTTACGAAAGTGTGACTTACAGAAGATATACTTAGCATACGAACGTGTCGGGAATCGTGCCATAACGTTAAGAGAGAGGTTAAGGAACAGGTTAAGAACTACTTAGCGATAAGAACGTTTTGGGGAACCGGGCCCTGTTTACTTCCTGTCTCTATGAAGCCCCTCCTTCTGAAAAGCACACTGTGCTCTGATTGGTCGGCTGGATCAGTGTGTTGTGATTGGTCGAGCGCTTCGAGTGTTGTTTGGGAATGTCCCGCCCCTTTCCATAACCGCCAGTTTAACACACTACTAACTCAACCAGGCCCCGCCCCTTTATTCTGCGTGTTAATTATTATAATGAGGAATATTGTGACGTGTTCGTTCCCGGAAGAAACTCATGACTACAATAGAGGTGTTTCAGGAGTTCAGGAACACTGACAC
Organism: Squalius cephalus; assembly: GCF_949319135.1. Lineage (NCBI taxonomy): Eukaryota > Metazoa > Chordata > Actinopteri > Cypriniformes > Leuciscidae > Squalius > Squalius cephalus. The sequence goes on from NC_137123.1 coordinate 62,894,448, forward strand.
TGATATAGAGAAGAACTGGAGCTTCTTCATGATCAAACAGCAACATTACACACTAAACACAGATGATGAAAGCAGAAAAGTTCCTCTTTAAACTTCATTGAACCTTCCACCAAATTTTCCTCCAAACTCATTCTCCTGAATGAATGACGAGCCTGACCCGCATGAACTTCAAAGTCAATTCCCCGTATAAATCAATAACGAGCGTGTGATGTCAGCAGGGCCGTTAACGGTGAACGCCTGTGGAGGAAACACTTTCTGTTGCTCGATAACGAGAGAACTTCTGGGTTTAGACTGAAATGCAGTCGGTGTTGCTGTCATCGATGCTGTTGTCCAAGATTCTGTGTTATTCCTCCGTTTGTCGCACCGGTTTCACCTTTAACGAGCGAGACGGCATGATTTCCTCAGCTCGAACACTGCAACACTAATGCAAAGTTCTCACTTTCAACTTTGACCTTACACTGCAGTGTTTTTTAATGAGAAGGTCAAGCGGTGTTTAAACTAGGGATGCACGATATATCAGCCAACATATCGGTATCGGCCGATATATGTTCATTTTAATGTTATCGTTATCGGCCTGATAAGAAAATTTGGCTGATATATTAAAGCTGATAAAGAATGCATTATTTCCTTCAGCTGAGACACTTCACATGCGCACTGTTCAACATGATGGGTTTAAATTGCTTGAAATATGATTATAATCACTTTTTAAAAATATATATATTTTCATAATATTTTCATAATAATTTTCATATATTATAGACTATATAAAAACATAACGAGACATAATATATAATTGTGTGTTTGCGACATGGCTTTTAATGGTGAGACTTTTGTTTTTGTAATCAGGCTCTCAAAAATTATATAAAAATTTGGATTTAGATTTATTATTATTTTTTTACTAGTGGGTGCAGGACACTATAGTTAATTTCTGTAAGTGAGGAGAGCAAAATAA
>NC_137123.1:62900399-62920399 GCF_949319135.1 Squalius cephalus
TTGAATATCTCCGCGATCGTTAGTGCTAAAAATGAACTGAGACGACTCATTGAAAGAGCAGAACATACACTTTCAGATGATAATTTGGTTATACATGTAATCTGAGGTAAAGGCTAAATAAATAAACTGTACACTAACAATGTTGTTTGCATACAACACACCATTATAATAGCCTAAATTGAAACCTGTTTAATGTTAAATGAATAGGCTATAATATCTAAAATTAGCAATAATTAGCAATTTTATAGCCTACATTGGGAGTTATATATACAAATTGAGGAACATCAGGACTGCCTATGCATAGGGCCCGGGATCTTGTGCTACGCCCCGTAACACAGTTATCAGTTTATGGATTTAGTTGAATTCATTTATTTTTTATTTAATCCATATTAAATATGGAGTTTTCCCATTTTAATTGCATTTAAACAGCTCGTAAACAGACTATATGACTAGGAAAAATTGTTAAAATAATGTTAAAGGGACATTATGCAAGTCTGAGTGTTTTTTCTCTACGAGCTCCCCCTAGTGTCTGGTAGTAAATGCTTTCAAACACTCTGTCGTAAAAACGAACTGTTGTCCCTCCCCCCTTGCCACGAGCAACCCAGCTGATCAGCTGTCAATCCAGCTGAGCAGAGGAACCGGCTATTTCAAAACCAGTTATGTCTACCGAGGCAAGTAAAGCAATATTTTATTTCCAACTGATGGCGATTTTTTTTTTTTATTGTGTTGTCATGCATACTAACGTTAGTATTTTTACCGCGAACGAACGATATGAACGAGGCGAACTACTGCTTTCGTGTTTGTTTGTTTTTGGGAGAGTGGGCATGAGCATAAAAAATATATATATCGGAGGTTAATATTTGTCTAAAGTTATATTAGCAAGGTCTATAAGTTCATCTGGTAGAATGACGGTTTACCTTTGCTTGTCTAAGAAAACATCAGAACGTTTTTTCTCGCTCGATCATGATATGTGCAACATGTTTATTGCCTACTATCAGACGCGTTGACTTAGTGACATAAAATAAAAGTGCAAGTTACACAAATAAAACCGACAGAGGAACGGCCAAACAACTACAGAAATCAAACGTGTTTGCTATGACAATGCTAACATCAAAGTAGGGCTGGGCGATTAATCGAAAAGTAATCGAAATCGACATTCAGAACCTATAATCGATCAAATTTTCCCAGGTCGATTATTTCGATTACTTTCCCTTTAAAACACTACCGCGTGTGGAGTCACGTGACCCCGCTCCCTTACAGTACGTTATTCCGCCGACATGTCGAGCATGGAGAGCTTAATCACTGAGACAACTGAGCAACAAGAGCAGCTTGTACCAAAGAAAAACGCAGTCTCTGTCATTTGGACACATTTTGGCTTCAGTAAGGATGACATCGAACAAAATGAAGTCAGATGTAGACACTGTAGAAAAACAGTTTCGACGTCCAAAGGTAACACCACCAATTTGTTTCAACACTTGGAGCACAATCACGTTACTGAATATGAACAGTGCATGGCTCAAAAAAATCAAAAAGAGACTGACAAGCGCCCAGCAACAAGTGCCTCCGCAAAGCAGATGTCTTTAACACAAGCGTATTAATTACTTAAATTAAAGCACACATTGCCTAAAACGAACAGTCAATTTGTTCTTATAAAAAAGTAAAAATAAATAACTTGCACTTTTTTATTTTGTTTCCAAAAGTGCAAGTTATTTATTTTTACTTTTTTATAAGAACAAATTGACTGTTCGTTTTAATTTAAGTTGTTTAACATTGATGTTCAATAAATAATCATAGATAGTAGATAGTGTGTGTTTCCTTCAATTATTTTAAAATCAAGTAATGCACCCTTCATTCAAAAATCTCTCACTTGTAATATGTGAGCATATTTACTGTAAAAACTTGTCAGTGAACCATGAGGGCAAAAAAAAAAAATAAAAAAAAATCGTTCATTAATCGTAATCGAGTTAAAATGTTCAATTAATCGAGATTTTGATTTTAGGCCAAATCGCCCAGCCCTACATCAAAGTTATAGTATCTAGCGTACTAGTAAGCCCGTAACAGACAGCGATCATAATAAAAACCTTTACAGACAATAGCAAACATCCTGAGGTCGCAATTACTTGAAATTTAAATATTAAACACAGTTTATTCCAAAGATACTTAACTTACAAGTGCAACAGCAGGATCAGCATCCGTTTTGCAGGCTTCTGTTTCTCTCAGTTCTCGCCATTCTGAAAAAGCCGCTCCAATATTTACTCGAGTCTGACTTCTTCCTCGGTCAGTCTCCCGTTTCCTCTTTCGTTGGTCCTCCGACAAAGATTTCCTAGCTTTCTGCTTCTTTTTTACAGGCTCAGCCTCAGCCATAACTCAATCTATCGTTGCCCTTTGCTTATAGCTAGCCGGTGCTTGAATGGGGGCGTGTACGTGTGCAGTGCCGTCAAGCAATTCGTTACATCGCGAGACCTGATATCACGCGATACTTCCTGACGCCGACCCGCCGGCCCAAAGTTGCAAGTGAGTTTTTTCCGCTCTCGGGCACCAGGGGGGTGCGAAACCACCACCATTCAACCCGAAATAAGTAATATAACCATTCCACTGACTCCGAAGCTGTTCAGTTAAGGTTAAAAAGTTACCTAGTGTCCCTTTAAGAACCTTGGATTTTTCAAAATTGAGTCAAGAACCATAGGGTTCTATATAACATCTGTTTAGCATAATATTGAGTCAAGAACCCTAGAGCTCTATATATATCCTCATTGAACCTTTTGGGAATAAAGGGTTCTTTAAAATGAAGTTATAGAACCTTTCACTTCTTCCTCGGTTTTCTCTCTGTCAGATCAGGTTCTGTCATGAATGAGAACATGTTTGAATAGAATCTTAGTTAAACTGTTGACATGTTTATAACAGCTGCCTGAATAACTACTCACCTGGGTTAATCGTTTACTGAGGTCCTGATCAAACCCATTAAGAAGCTGTGGATTAGAAACATTGGACTGTCATGAGAGGAACCGAGTTTCTCACACGAGTTCAGCTTCTCATGAGGCTTTTCCTCTAAACCCTGCAGTATTCCCGGAGCCGTTCGCTGTTCTCATCCTGATGCAAATCACCGGGATCCTTTTGAAATGCCGTTCATGTTTCCAGCTCCTTCCGCATTGATATTCCACATGGGTCCTGGTCTGTCATAGGAAGGTGCATTATTATTATTTACGTCTCTTGTTAAACGTCGGCATTCTGTTGGGCCGCTGGCCGCTTGCCGACACTTTCAATAAGAGCCCTTTGTGAAGAGCCCTTTGAGAGCGTCCAAAGCAAACTGAAGCGAGCAGCACACGGTGCCAAGTGAAGCATCAGCGTTTCTCAGTTGGCTGATGCTGTTTTCTACTCTGTGGATGTGCATTGCACTCGCCCCTTTAATGTGGCCTTTCATTTAGTGCTGATTGTCAGCTGGTGCCGCTGGGAACTTCCTGGAACAACAGCTGTAATGCATCTGTGACTGAGGATTATTGTGTCTTCATTATTGATTTTGCAATGGAAATTGTCTTCACTTTCAAAGGGCGTGGGTGGGGCAACCTGTCAATCACATTAGAATCCACCAATAGCAAACCACAACCATCTAATCAATTCCCCAAGGACAAAATCAAGCCCCGCCCACATTTGTTCTTGTTCCAGAACTATTTCGCTCGGATATACGACACAATAGAGAAGAAAAGACGAGCGCGACTTTAAGAGATCATAAGCAGATGTCACTCATGATCAATCGCTACTGTTAAAGACGTTTACTCTAAAGTTATTTAAAGTCCCCCTGTATTCAATCATTTTATCCCTTAAAACTCATCTTTGATCTTTCTTGAAAGAAACATTCGTCATGCCTTAAAATATCTTGAATGTAACTCGACACCCTTGCCTCATTTAGTATGCGTGGCTCTATGAATATGCAAATGAGCCCCGCCTCCACTCACTCACTCAGCTCAGAGATCCACTCGTTGACGATCACATTGTGGTCTCACTTTAGATTACATTAAAATTCTCACTATTAACTAATTATTAGCTATGAACTAAATTCCTTATGACTGCTTATTAATCGTTAGTATGGTCGTTGTTAAGTTTAGGGATGTAGAATATGGTCATGCAGAATAAGGCATTAACATGTGCTTTATAAGTTCTGATAAACAGCCAATATCTTAGTAATATGCATGATAATAAGTAACTAGTTAATAGTGAGAATTGGACCCGAAACTAAATTTTATTAAAACCTAAACTATTTGGTAAGACTTTTCAGGTCTCGTTTGAATATAATGTAGTTATTAACTCTCACTTTAGTAAATCGTTTTATCCCTTAAAACTCATCTTTGATCACCAAAATTACATATTTAAAAGTTTTTTTCCTTCTTCATGCCTTAAAATATCTTGAATGTAACTCGACACCCTTAGTTCTATGAATATGCAAATGAGCCCCGCCTCCACTCACTCTCTCAGCTCAGAGATCCACTGCTTGACGATCACACGTTGATCTGATTGGTTACAAGGTAGTTTGTGACGTCAGAAACACCAGCGATTTCAAAGCGTGTTTTTGAGACTGTCTTTGGTTCACTGCAGTTTTAAAGCTACACTGTGTAACTTTTTTAGTTGATTCTTAGCAAAAAACACTTAGTTCTTTCAAAAATATATGTGCTCATTAATGTATATTTACTTCTTTCAAGTAATAAAGTATTCTCTTAAGTTTATAATCTGCCATTGAAAGTACATACGGGTGAGGGGTTCGAATGCCGGTCGCCATGTTGCCCCTCCATCTTGAAACTACATTAGCCAAAGAGGGACATGCCTGTAAATTCAAGCTTCGCCTTTTGCGTTTTTCACTCAGTGACACCGTGACGAATGCGAGGGGGAGATTACTCGCGACTGCCGGCAGATTTGAAAGATAGTGTGGTGTGTGTGTGTGTGTGTGTGTGTGTGTGCGTGCGTGCGTACGTACTCACATTTGAAAGAGAGAATTAAAACGTCAACGCGACAGACAAATCAGCAAGACCATAGTCAATATTGGAGTAACTTTTCCCAGATGGAAAGAGCTCATGAGGAGAAAAGATTTTAAAACGGACGCCGAGGTTGCCTGCTTTCTTCTCGACAGGTAATTCAGCCTGTTGTAATTCATTTGTGTAAATTCGAAGTTTTATAGTTGTTTGTCTAACCATAGCATAGTTGTGCATAACGCCAGAACGACCTCTAGTATAACTTCATCCTCGCGTCAATGGTGAAAAAGTATTGTTTACCTTGTAACATAAATCTGTGCTGCGACGGATCACAGGTGATGAATAGTTTTAAAGGCGCAATTTTTTAAGCTATATAAAAAAAAAGGACACTGTAAATTTTAGTTATTTTTAATTGCTTTTACTTTGTACACATTGTAACGTTAGCCTAATCTGATTATGCTGGGATAGCCGATTCCAAGGGTGACGTTTACCTCCTGACATCTGTCCTGTAGTTTTATTCATTTTAGACGTATTGTTTATTATTGTCATGGACGAAGTGATAACTGGAAGCCATGTTAATCTTGGAATAATACGACCACCGTAGGAGTTAAAACGCCCTCGGAATTGAGAGGAACAGAAACTAATATTCACTGGGTAGTCATATACAATTTCACCGCTAGATGGGGGTAAAAATCACACAGTGTAGCTTTAAGGAGGAAATACTCAGCAATGGTGTCGACTTATGAATTTACACATGGTTTGTCTTAAAGCATATCAAAAACACCACATAGACACATAAACAACATTAAAAGCTGGATTTTCACCACAGGGGGGACTTTAATAAAGAAGTTGGAATTATACTAAACTCTGTTACTCTACTTGTGCACGTCAGTTGGAGGAACCGAAAGCAGTGTTGCAGTAATTTCAGAGACTGGTTCTGCGTAAATGAAATACTTCACCAACATGGTGGTGTTGTCAGTCGAAATATAAAGCAACATTTTATGCTCAGCATAATTTCTTCTTTCTTACTTGATTTTGGGGTGAAATTTGACCTAGAAATGTTGTTGACAGGATAGTGGAGTATATTCATCGTTAGTGTAGAAATCCTCTCGCTGTTATGTAAGAGACGGAGTCGGAGTGGATGCGAGTATTTGTGCTTGTGGATCGTTTTTTAAGGCTCATTAGTGGCTCCTTTGCCTTCAACTTTCCTGTCTCCATGGCAACTCACCCCACATGCTTAAGGCTTCTAAAGCAATCTAAACCCAATTTAGGCTTCTTCCCCTCGGGTCCGGCTATCAGTGTTAAATACACGTGCATCTTCAGTCCTGATGCTACCGCAGAACTGAAAACACACTTTCTGATATCTGTCGAACGCTCTGCATCTGTCACAGGTTTATATAATCAAAGCCGGACAAACTCACCCAGCATGAATGTTAGAAATGCCTGAATTATTGCATATTAAATGCATTGGTACTGTTTAAGGACATGCTGAGAGACACACTGCAGGATTGTGCCTCAAATCGTATGACACTGTCAGAATTTTAGGTAAAATTTGATTGCAATGGTCATTGAATATGTAAAAACTAACAATCAAAGACTTGATTTTGGCCTTGGATCAAAGGAATATTTTAGGATTTACACAATTTGACTCAGACGGCCAAATTATGGCCAATATCGTACAGTCCAACTTTATCCAACTTTGTCACTACTAGTCTAATGATAGTTGCTGATAATATAACCTCGACTTAACTTCTCCAAGGTGAAGATCTTGCTGACACCATCATACCTGCAACCACTTCAACGAATGAGGAAAGAGCCATTGAAATCTCTTGGGTTAAGTGAATATCAAGTACCCATAATAGAACAAATTTATATATACCTCTATGTATGTATTTCATTTTTTTCCTCCATGTTGTTAAAATGGACATCCTACATATGCATCTTTATTATTATTATTATTATTTGGTTTTGATTTTGGTTTTGTTTTTTAGTGATGTGGATATTAAAAAAAAAAAAAAAAAAAAAAAAAAAATCATATATATATAGTCTACATCTATCAAAAAAAAATCATTACTTGAAATGAAAAAAAAAAACATTAGCTCAAATGAAATAATAATAAAAAATAACAAATTTTATTTTCAACTTGTTGCCAGTTTTTCATTTTGATTAAGTTCAAGTGCTAAAATAAGCTAAAACTAAAAACAAACAGGATACGGTTTCCTTTCGTGAAGTTTGTGGAGTGCGTCGCAAAAATGAATCGAAACTCAGCGTATTCGCTTTAGCAAGCTCTTGTGTGCGTCTGAACTCTTGTTTTGGGTTGGTGAATAGATCGTCTTGTATCGTGAAGGTTCGGGACGAACACATGTACCGTTACACCCCTATATCAATGATACAAAAATTAAAACGGGAATTTATATATATATATGTATCGTGTACATACCATTCATTTTATTTTGACAAATCTCTCTAGACTACTTGATCATTCAATCTACAGGTAATTTATTATTATTATTATTTATTATATATGATTTATTTATTTGTTATTGCAGATTTGTTTATTTATGTAAAGTAACTGACAGGAGGATATGAGACCTGGAACAGATCCTGTTGGGTTTATTTTATGACTTTACAGTGTACTGAGCTACAGTTTAAAAACACACACTAAACCCCCTTCAGCCAAACACAGTATACTTGATATTTGCAGTAAATCAATAGAAAGCCCTCTGTCCTCCGTGGGATATTGATCGGCTCTTACTCCTGCTCAGGGGGAAGCGCATGGAGAGTTCAGGCCAAACATGAGGTCTGGAGCTCCTACTTTACTCAACATATACAAACATATCATTGATGCTTGTCATATTATATAAAATATTTATTTTCTCTGGTGTTTGGCCTCCATGTGCGAGTCTCATGCACTTCCGTGTTTGTTTATGGGTCCTATATATGGAGTTAGGATGGAGTTTGTCAATAATTTACATGCAGTGCTTTGAGAATCTTGAATGTTTCTCATAGACAGAAGTAAGAACAAATTGAGACTGTTTTTGCTTTTCAGATGTTGATACTGATTAAAAGACCTCAGAAATCTCAAACGTGTCTCTTCCTTCTGGGATTTCACATCTCAGCAGCATCTTACATTGAGTTCAGATTTGCTCAGATACCAAAGTGTGCATTCAAAAGATGTAGATATGAACCCCAAACGTTTGAGCTGATTGTCTCCCATTCAAGCCCTAACCAAGCCAAACCTTCCTTATTGACTCATTTGTCTCTTTGTATGTCTCCAAAGGAATTTTAGGAGAAACATTTGAGATCCACATTTGAACATCTGAAAGCAACCTAAATATTCATCTGTGATGTTGTCTCATGATTGTCTGATGGTTTCACTCAGATCACTCTTTTGTCATTTTAACCCTTGACGTCCACTACACTGAAAAAAAACAGTGAAATTTACTTAATTTTTCTTTGGCAAGTTTTTTTGCACGAATATTTTTTAAGTAAATTTCACATATGGAATTAAGTAAACTGTACTTAACTGAGTTAAGTGAAAGTAACAAAGAAAATAAGTCATTTTAACTAAGTAAAAGGTTGAGTAATATTTATTTAGTTGAAGTTTCCTTTGCAATACATTTCACTCAAACAATATAATATTGAATTAAGCCACACTTTTAAAGTATATGTTTACTTAAAAATACCTAAGTAATTAGTACAATAGATATTGTGTAAGACAGCATATCTACATATCAGACGTTAAGCATCATGTGAACGCAGAGACCTCAATACGTGGTAGACAATACACAATGGCTCGTTTTTGTGTTTGAATGTCATTTTGAGTAGAAAATGAACTCCAAATGTCACAAAATGGCATGTTACTAATCCTAACAACAAAAGCAATGATGAAACAGTGTAAATACAGTTGAAAACAGTGAAAATTCAACCTCATTAATTATTCAAGGCCCAGTGCATGATGGGAACACCAGTATCGGAAAAGTTGAGTAATTTTACTTAATTTTATAGTTGATATTTACGCTGTCATTTCTACACGCTTGAATTGAGTACTAATATAAAATGTACTTTTTTTTAACTCTTGCCTGAACAAACTTTTTCATGTAAATTACATTGTTTTTTTCTGTAGTATTTACTTCACCACAAAATCATTTTTATCAGTGTAACTAGTTTGCCCTGATTTTGATTCTGCATGTTTACATGCACAAATTTTCGTAAATCCAAATAAATCCAATCCGATTTCATGTGCATTTATGTATTCCGAACAAAACTTCAGTGCATGTCTTCTCCACTGACCAGTTTGTAAGATGTAAATAAACATATCCATGATCTAATTATAAAACGGGTAAGGTATTTTTGAATTCAGTTGACAAGACTATCATATCCAAGCATTTACGTGCTTACACTGAAAAAAAATAATGGTGTAGAAAAAATTTTCACGTAGAAATTGCTAGTAAAATCACAATTATTTACAATGAAACGGCAAGTAACATTGAATTAAATGTGAAATTTTGAAGTAGAAAGACTAAATAGTCTAGTGATCTTTTTTCCTATTGATCGGATCATTTCAAGTCTACAAAACCCCATTCGATTCAATTGTAGACATGAAGGCTCTTCAGCTCGACTGAACCATCAATACAATTATTTGTCTGCATGTAAACGATGGATGTTGTTTTCTCGCAGCTCAGATGGTTCAAGCGTGTACAACTGAATACCGACGAGATCTTCGGCCTTCTCCATTGTGCATCGTTGGGTCACTCAAACACGCTTGAATAGTGAATACTGAAGGATGCACTGGAGAAGAAGAGCACTTCAAACCTCATCAATAAGAGCCGCTGTGAGAGTCGAGATGGAGGACGTTAACCGGCACAGTCGCGTCACGATAATGAGGAACGGCGTGTTTAGGGTCGGTCTGGTCAATTGGATATGATGGAAATGGACTCTTTGCTCAATCTCCCCCATGTAATGTTTAGCTAAAGGCTTTATAGGAGCTTCTGTGGCCGTTAAGGGTTGTAGAGCACTTTACGTCCACTGGGAGACTATTGATTTCAGGATAGGAATGGTCATTCACAATGAAGCCGTGCAGGGCAGTGTTCACATCCATCTCATTCAGATCAATAGTCACGAGATACGACTCACAAAGAAGCTTTGGGGGACTGTGTGTGGAGCAACAGATGAGACGTGTGGATGTGCATCTGCTAAACATCAAAGCAAACGTAGTCTAACAAGTGGTCTGAACTGGTCGGAAATAAGATCTCTTTATAATTTCATGTAATATCCTTTTACACAAGGCATCCTGAAACAAAAGATTTCAAACATCTGGTGTTCATCCATAGCCATCTTGCAGTGTTTACTAATGACTTCGACGTCACGCCGCTGTCGTCATCTCGCCTCTGGCCCGCCTATATCAGATAACCCGCTGTGATTGGTGCAGCTCGGATACAAGGGCATAGTTAATGAGCATCATTACTCAACACCAGAGTAACTCTCTGAGCAAATTCAACTTGTGCTCTCGCGAGAACTCTGGATTACCAGGGTACAAATCATCCACAGATCATGTGTTTACAGCCACCAAACTCATGCCACCAATTTTAGATCTCAGTTATTTTATACAGAAGAAACTTCTTTCAAAAACATTTTAAAATCTTAGTGATCCCATACTCTTTGAATGATAGTGTTCACAGAAAAAAAGCGACAGTAGAAGAAGTCAGTTTGTTTTACATTTACATTTATGCATTTGGCATACGCTTTTATCTAAGTACACATTTACATTCTTATCAGTTCTTGCTTTCCCTGGGAATCGAACCCATGACCTTGGCGTTGCAAGCGCAGACGCTCTGTTTGAGCTACAGGAAGGTTTTAAAGGTACAATATGTACGTTTTCGCCACTAGAGGTCGCATTTTCAAAATAATAACCAAGACTAAGCTTGATGGCGCTATGAAGGAGTGTGGAACGATGGGAGATGTTGTTTTCACCATCCAGAGATGTACTGAATTCACGAATCATATAAATTCAGCTAATAAATTAGTTTTTGTATTACCTGTACATATGATCACACTATTTTATGTCATTGTAACGAATCAGCTGCAAGGAACGTGAAATGTAATGCTATATTAGCCTGTTACTGATAGTTTTACACGTTTAAAACAATCGTACTAAAATTGAATAGGAATGAACTATTGTATTTGCAAGTAAGGGCTAAAAAAAAATTAATTTCACTGCCATAGACTGATAAAAGGCGTTACTGAAGTACAAACATAGAGCAATATAACTGTACATATACAATAAATAACATGTATTTGCTTACCTGTCTATTGAAACACTTGAAAGAAGCGGAGCTCTCCATCCTGTAAACCCCACACCGATATTGATCCTTGATTTATTTCTCAGTTTTTCCCAAAGCCTACTTGCCTCAGTTGATCTACGTTTACTTTTTTTAAAATCTGTACTCGCCGATCAATAATCGTGAACCATGATGACTGAACGACACAACAGCGGCGTGCGAGATACTGTATCTAGGTCTATATATCATAGATTCCTCATTAGCGGCTAATGTATAGCCGCCCATTGAAATAGCCTATGTATCTATGGTTTCTACAAGCGGAAACCGCGCTATCCTCGGTTTCCACTTGTAGAAACCATAGATACATAGGCTATTTCAATGGGCGGCTATACGATATTTCAATGGGCGGCTATACGATATTTCAATGGGCGGCTATACGATGATATGACAAGGGACGAGCCATTTTTCAAAACTGGATTTACAAATCCTTGGGAAGTTTTGGGATAATATAAGTACACAACTGCATGAAATATATCACTCTGTGCAAGTGGTTTTTGATCGTTTTATTACAAAAATCTTACATATTGTACCTTTAAGGATGGCTATAGTGCCCCTTGTGGCAACACTGAGAATTGCGTCTCACTATAAGTTGCGTTCTGGCACATTTCAGCACGGCAACTTTTGAAACGTGACTCGTCTGTGTTTATGTACTTTCATAGAGTATGTTTCAAGCATGCAGGGATGTGGACGCTGTTTTTATCCCATGAGAATCAGTCTGAAGGTGTTTCTCTGAGATCTTTTAGTTTCAGAGGAACAGCTTCATCTGGGATTCAGAGTCTTTCTACCTATCTTCAGTCCTTCCTATACGCCTTCGGCTCCGGATAGAACCATTTCAAAGGCTTTCAGGGCAGATTTTATAAGATGTCAGTGAAATAGGAGAGGAATAAAGTGGAAATGACACACAGACAGGACACAGAGATAACAGGAGGGAGAGAGTGACTGGGATGTGACCTTTCACTCAGATATCCTAACAATATCTGCTGGGATCGGGATCAGATGAGGCATTCCTGGAACAGCGCTCGGATGAATAATTGAAAAATAGATGCACAATCTCACCAGACGCTGCGCTGCATCAATACGAGATTGGAAATGACCTGAGGAATCAATCAGATGGAAAGACAAACAGACTTACACAGCATCACACGAGCCGTCAGTGTCTGCGCTATTAATATAGTGAGACAAGACACTTCAAAATATACTAAACCACGGCAAAATATACTATACCACGGTAAATGTCCAAAAACATGGTGATACTGTGGTACATTTAGTTGTTTGTTTGTTAGTATTTATAGCAGTGCTGGACAACGATTAATCACATTCAAAATAAAAGTTAGTGTATATATAATATATGAGTGTGTACTGTGTATAATTATTGTGTATATATTTGTATATATATAAATACATGCATGTATTTATTAAAAAAAAAAATTATAAAATATTTATATATGATATAAATTATGTGTATATATATACACACACATATGCATATATTTAAGAAATAATTGCATGTACATGTACATATACTGTATATACATATATATCTATATATATATATATGCAATTATTTCTTAAATATATGCATATGTGTGTATTTATACATATACAAAACAATTATACACACATATATTATGTAAACACAAACTTTTATTTTGGATGCGATTAATCGTTGCCCAGCACTAATTTATGGTTCATCCAGCTTTATTTTTTATATTTTAAATGCATTAAATTAGGATGTATGTCAGGATTGAGCCCACATGCCTCATGCTCTTGATGTGCAGCTGAAAGCTCTCGTCTTCATTATTAGTTGTGAGGACAGCGAGTCTGAGAGTGGCTTTGGTGTGTAATAGTTGCTGTAAAACTCGCTCTCATTTCTATTATCAGCAGCAGATCTGTGTGTCTGTGGCCTTTCTAGCAAACACCAGATCTCTTCATGTTCTGGTTCAACATGAGAACAGAAGACCGACGCTGAGATTGTGCTGTTATTAGTGTCATAGATTTCATTCACTTTGTTTTTGTTTTCATCCGATAGTGTCAGTGCAGTCAAACCAATAATATTGCTGAAGTGTCTTTTCTCAGTATAGAGAGATTGGTATAGACTCGCAATGTTTGATGTGATGTTTGTCAAAATAGAAACTCGCTCTGTAAAAGTTTACAGCATTTTAATGTGACGTATTTCTGAGTGAAACAAGATAGCGCAGGATTTAAAGAGGCATTGTCTTGATGTTGTTTCAGGCTCTACTAGAACTTGAATGTTGATTATTCTCCTCATATTCTCCATTGTTGCGGCTCCTCTCTTCCCAGTCTGTCAGTAACGCTCTGTTTACTGTCTCTATGAAGCCCCTCCTTCTGAAAAGCACACTGTGCTCTGATTGGTCGGCTGAATCAGTGTGTTGTGATTGGGCGAGCGCTTCAAGTGTGTTTGGGAAATGTCCCGCCCCTTTCCATAACCGTCAGTTTAACACACTACTAACTAACTCAACCAGGCCCCGCCCCTTTAGTCTGCGCATTAATTATTATAATGAGGAATATTGTGACGTGTTCGTTCCCGGAAGAAACTCAAGACTACAATGGAGGCGTTTCAGGGAGTTCAGAAACACTGACACTCATTTAGAGAAGAACTGGAGCTTTTTCATGATCAAACAGCAACATTACACACTAAACACAGATGATCCCTTTATTTCAGTGGTTATTTCTCAATGCTAAATACCGTTTTCTTGCTGTATCATGTTGTTGTGGTTGATTATTCAGTGTCGACAGCATCAGTGTGTGTGTCAGCGGGGGTCCGTAGAGTCATGTGTGTGATCTGCCATCCTCACAGCGGGCCAGACCCTCGGGTGACACACACACACACACACACACACACACTGGTGTTTGGGGCTGAAAGAGCAGGTTCTGGTGTGGGAACAGTCTTCGCTGCGGGGGTTCGGTGTGTGTGAAAGACGTTTCCCCCGGTGGAGACTCACAATGACGGCTAGGATCTTTACTAACAGCCTCTTAACTGTGAAATGGCTGCGAGTTGGTAAATGATGAAAGTATTCTTAGTTATTATGTCTTTACTTAAAGCTCTTCAGAGGAAGGAAACATTTACATTAAAGTATTGACACTTGCTTGACACTTTCATAACATTAAACAGATCAAGAGTCCATATGTGTTTGTAACTTTGCATTATTTTCATGAGCATTCAACACATATTCCACCAAATTCGCATTTAAGGCAAGACACTACAGGCAAACTCAACTCTGAATCAACATGCACCAAATGTAATTTGTTTGTGTTTTGTGAAAAACTGGTCAATTTCAAAGTCTTCTTTAAGGCTAGTGGAAAGAAACCATCATATCAGTGGTGGCGTTAGACTTTGTACAGTACGTCATTTTGACAGACAGGGTTGTAAAAATTCTGTCATTATCTATAATTACCCGTCATTTAAATTTAGCTTTTTTAATTATAATTTTGACATTTAATAGATTTTAAATCATGAACTTACAGGACGAGCATAGGCTAGATTGTGCATTTATTTATTTATGAAGAGAACAGATGCGACACTTTTCACGTTCAACACGACACTAAACGGATGAATGTTTGTTTGTAACTTTCATGAGCATTTAACACATAATTCCCCCAAATTCGCATAAGGCAAGATATTGTTTTTTCATGCACTTTGAGATTTTTGCATCCATAATGTTATAGGCTTTCTCATTATCCGTCATTTTGACATTATTGTCCGTAATTATCTATCATTACCTGTCATTTAAATTTTCATATTTTAATGATAATTTTGACATGTAATAGATTTGTTTTCATTCACATTTTCATTTTTAATCATGAACTTACAGGACGAGCATATGTAGGTTAGATCATGCATTTATTTATGTATGAAGAGGACAGATGCGACACTTTTCATGTTCAACATGACACGAAGCAGATTAATGTCTGTTTGTTTTCTGCAGTGACGGCGGAGGCCAATAAACAGGCAAATATGAACAACACAATATTGCAAAATACAATTACGGTTAATATGAACAAAACACGTAATAAATGAACTGAGCTAAACTCAAACTCTGAACTCAAATATTCGGTTAACGCTAAAACTGTCCAAAATACACATTTAAGTGTTTATT
Organism: Squalius cephalus; assembly: GCF_949319135.1. Lineage (NCBI taxonomy): Eukaryota > Metazoa > Chordata > Actinopteri > Cypriniformes > Leuciscidae > Squalius > Squalius cephalus. Next base: position 62,915,820 of record NC_137123.1, read on the forward strand.
TTATTGCACTTTTATGTATTTGTGCCTGTATATTTTAATCTCATCTTTTTAAAAGCGGTGAGTTTGAGTCAGGAATCTCCACTTCACCAGCTTTACACACTCACACACCAAACAGTTTTATTAATATTTATATTCTGGAGGTTTGTTCCTATATCATTCACTTGGTTTATTAACATTTTATTCCATGGTTTAAAAAATATATGTTTTTTTTCCCCCACTGTCTGTTGACAGTATTTTTCAGATTTATAGACAGATAAAAAAAAAAAACTTTCTCTAAATGTCAAGAAAATCAAACAAGAGTTTTGATCCTGACTTTATCCAATGTTTTACGATTTCTGTTCTGGAAAAGTATGCAAATGAGTGCATGTTTAATTAAATAATGCCTCATTTGCATATTTAAACATAACATTTCAGAAAACTTGTAATACAAAACAATTGTCTTAGTGTACTGTGATTAATCAGCTGGGGAAGGTTTGGGTTAATTGATTAGTAACCATTTCCCCCCTATTTGCATGTGGTGTCTTTTATGTATTTATTTATTTACTAATTTACTTATTTGCAACTTCATAACATCAAAAAGAGAATGTGTTAACATGTTGAATATTATAACTAACACGGCTGATTTATTACATGATGCACTGACAAATAAATGGTATATTAAAACAGTTTTCACTCAAGAACTACATTTATTTATTTCTTGTGCACTTAAGGCATCTTCTCCCTTGACCTGCATTCAGCCCTGTGGCGTGTGTGTGTGTGTGTGTGTGTGTGAATATGAAGTGCACTCAGTAGTGTGTCTGTATTTTTAGCCCTCGATCCGCTGGGCCGAACTCTGTCACGCTGAGAAACATACGGCTCGTTTAATTAACCCAACGAGACGAGGCATGGAGATCTAGAAATATATAACACCACCCCGTCCATCATAATTACAGTATTCATTTTATTCTGTTTTAGTTTAGTCACTTGCACGTCCTCAAAGCAACGACTAAGCAGAACCAGTGTTACGACCCATGAAGTCCAGTTAAGCATTATGATGACTTTATAGCAGAAATGTAATATTAGCTCTTTACTGTCTGTTTTACTGCGGTAAATGCACTTTTATATCCATGCTTTTGGCTGATGCTTTTATCCAAAGCGACTTTAACTACATTGAAGGTTTACATTTGATCCATTCATTTTTATTTATTTATTTTTTGCTGATTGAACCTTAGCGTTTTTAGGCAACTTTTTATTTTTATGGCCAAGTTTAACAATTTATTTATCCATTTGTTTGTTTGTTCGAAGATTTTTTCGAGAACACTTAGACAGGTTTCAGTTGTTAACATTAGTTTACTACATTAGTGAACACGAACTAACAATAAATGACAGCATTTATTAATCTTAATGTTAATTTTGACAGTTACTTATACAGTTCTGTTTAAATTAGTTGATGTGCTTTGAACTAACATGAACAAACAATGAATTTTTTATTAACTAACATTAACAAAGGTTAATAAATTAGGTAAACATATATTGCTTGTTATTCAACATTAACTAATGCATTAACTAATACTAACAAATGAGCGTCAGTTCTGGCAGGTCGCGTTAGTCAAGCTCTCATCATCTGATCCACGTCTACCTATAGGAATACGACGCCTGTATAATCACTGTATATACAGTACTGTGCAAAAGTCTTAGGCATGTTAATATCCCCACCCCAAAAATGTCCCCAAAAATGATTTTAAGTCAGTTATTCATATATTTTGCTGTAGTGTGTCAGTAGGAAATATCAGTTTACATTAATTGTAATAATCCAGTGAGATGTGTGTATGCACAAGAGTCTGACAACAGCCGGTGTGATCTGATCTCACCATCATCGAGTCCGTCTGTGATTACATGAAGAAACAGAAGAAACTGAGACAGACTAAATCCAGAAGAACTGCGGGAACGTCTCCGAGACGCTTGAAGAAACCTTCCTGCAAAGCTCCCTGAGAAACTATGGCAAGTGTTCCTGGACAAAAGCCGTTTTAAACGCAAAGGGTCGTTACACCATATATTGATTTGGATTTGTTAATAGAAGTTAAATCATAAATAAATTCAATTTTATTTTTGAAAGCATTCTCTCTTTACAGCATTTTAACACAAGTGCCAGTGCTTTTCACAGTAGCTTTGCAGGAAGGTTTCATCAAGCGTCTCGGAGACGTTCCCGCAGTTCTTCTGGATTTAGTCTGTCTCAGTTTCTTCTGTTTCTTCATGTAATCACAGACGGACTCGATGATGGTGAGATCAGATCAGACCGGCTGTTGTCAGACTCTTGTGCATACACAAATCTCACTGGATTATTATAATTAATGGCAAAAAGAATGTTTGGAAATGTAAACTGATATTTCCTACTGACACACTACAGCAAAAGATAGAAATAACTGACTTAAAACCATTTTTGGGGACATTTTTGGGGTGGGGATATTACCATGCCTAAGACTTTTGCACAGTACTGTATATATATATATATATATATATAAGCTTATCAAGCATTATCAGCAGATATGGTGTTTCTCAGGGGCTGATTACCCTCCTCCCTCCCCAGCTCCACCTGTCTCCAGTCAGTATGGCATTCGGATTCCCCCTGAATCAGACTAAAATTCTTGAATTATGTTGTATTCACCTGAAAATGAAACAAATGGAAACAAGAAGGTTCAAACTGTGAACAAACAAGTGTATTATTTGACAAAGATTGTTTTAGTAACTCAGCCTATGCATTTGAATAATGTTTAAATGGTGTAATATTTGTGTATTTGATTATGTATCTACTTATCCATTTTCTTGCGAGTGCCGTCAGGATTACTCTCTGGTGTTGCGAGACTCCACCCACACGCTGTTCTGATTGGCTGACTCCGCCCACACGCTGTTCTGATTGGCTGACTCCGCCCACACGCTGTTCTGATTGGCTGTGGGTTTTGATTGATTTTTACACATCTCATGGTCGCGTCGAGTCTAGTGTGGACAGACAACTGTGTGCTAATTGTCAACCGTATTTGACGATAGTGGTCCTGACTGAATTGTAGAGTGTTACTGATTTTTGAATATGAATGAATAATATTATTCAGTCACGAGGTCTAAGTGATAATTGTCCTGTTTCAAAATCAGCAGGTTGCGTGAAGCGTATGTCCGTCATCAGTCAGACGTAAATAAACTTCACAGATGATATTTTCATAATCATTTGTTAACAAACAAGTATTCATTACTTCAATGAGCTCATTGTTTCTGCATTAAACTATTATATTGTTTAAATTAATACATTTTTAGCTAACTGTGACTTTGTATGTGTACATTTCTGAAATACATAACTTAGACAGTTTCCTCTGATAACAGATCACTGTAAATTGTGAAAAGCGCTGTACAAATAAACGTGAGTTGAAGTGAATTGAACGTAAACCAGCTTGAGTTTGGTCCGCAGTGTTTCGGTCTCATGCCGCCGTTAGTCCTGCTGACAGGCCGGTTGTTTTGAGGAGTTCACTGGAGTCGATCCTCCGGGACTCGAGCTCACACACGTTAACTGAAGACACAGGAGATGCTGTCAGGAAGCAGTGCATTCTGGGAGACGTTCCTGACAGATCTGACTCAGGATCTGCTCCCGGATCGTGTTCTTTAACAGTGTGTGTTGCTCACGTCACGGGTCGTTTGCTGCAGAGATCTGTGTGTTTATGGGAAACAGTCTTAATTGTAGTGAAGGAAAGAGATGATCACCGAACCATGAATCATGACATTCAGTTCAGCACATTAATGTCTTCATCTGTTGTGTTACTGTCAGCTAAAACACACTGTCGGGAACTGAGATAAAGCTGAACGGAAAACTTAAAGTTGAACAAAATTTTGAGATTTTGCTTAGGCAACTAACTGAGATAAATATATAAATAAATATATATATAAAGTAGCTACTAAAAGTATTAAAAATTAAATGAAAGTTAACTAAAGTGATATAGAAATAACAACAACAACAAAAACGAATAAAAAGCACAAATTTACTAAAAATGAAATGAACACTGAAAAGATAAAAATAAAAGCTAGTTCAAAATATAAACAAATACTATAATAGTATATAAAAACTTGTAAAATGTTTATATTGTTTAATATTTATACTATAAATACTATTATATTTATATGTATATATGATGTTAATATAAGTAATATAAATATAATATAAATATTCTCTCTCTCTCTCTCTCTATATATATATATATATATATTCCATGATGTTCAGTTAAATGCTGGCAGTGTTTGAAATAATAATAGAAAATGATACAAAAACAATTATTATATTTCTATTTTATGTCTTTCTTTCTTGAGCCAATTATTTTAATGAATTTAATAAAAATAAAAAAACCCTCATGACTCAGTCTGAAGAATCTACCGACTCACAAACTAAATGCTGAAATGTGGATCAGAATCAGAAACGCTTACGGTTCCCAAATATGCGGTGTCATAACTGCTGCTTTTCTGTACAGTATTTACTCAGGGATGTTCAGGGAAGAGTTGCTTCAGGCAAGCGTAACACGGTAAACACGGTAAAACTGCGTCTGGTTCAGATGGAGGTGTGTGTG
>NC_137123.1:62922899-62962899 GCF_949319135.1 Squalius cephalus
GTTTCTGTCTAAATCAAACATTCCTAAATCAAGACACATTTACTGGAGGAGCAGAATTACTCTGAACAATTCATCAAAGTTAAGCAGAGTCTGTGCGCAAAACCAGAACAAATATCTGCCAGTGGGTCTTCTTTTAATCATAAACTCACTCAGTTCTTCAGAAAACAACACTTAATATCTTTACTCATTTTGCTTCAAGTAAATGCATTTTGATTTAAGAATGTTTGGATATTTGTGCTGGAAAACGAGACACACTGAGGAAGAGGATTTCCCTGACATGTTCAGACTCCTGCTGTGCGGACTCGCAAGATCTGAATATCAAACGTACAGCAAAATCTTGAAGGATTAAAGTTGGGTTATTCACATTTTGTTTATGCAAAAGATTGGAGAAAATTGTTGGTTCTCAGTGCTGGAGACAGACGTCATGTTTAATTTACAGATGAAGATGTTCGTCTCAGATGTGTGTATGCTGTAGTTCAAAAATAGCAGAAATGAATCACTAGTAAAGAGCTGTAAAATGAATATAGAGCAGCTCGGATCACACTGTATACATGATTTTATCAAAGTTGTAAATAAAACAAAGATTATTAGAGTTAGAAAATATGTTTTTCTACTTCAAAATTGCATGTTCAAGTCAAAGGGCTCTATCTCGCACCCAGCGCAATTGACTTTGTACATGACGCATGTTTCATTCCTATTTTGCACCCGCGCACAGCTGACTTTTCCCTCCACAGACGCACGTCGGTAAATTAGGGAATAAAAGAGGAGGCGTGTTCCGGCGCAAACGTTCCCTGGTGCTATTTTGCAGTTTCAGAAAACAATTCCTCCACAAACCAGGAGAAACCTCGTCTAAAGTCAGCGGCGCGTTGCGCATGTTATTCAGATGCTATTTTAAGGGTGCATGCTTGGCCATAATGTAGCGTGTGCACAACACACACACACTTTGCTTCTCTCATCTACACACATACGCAGCAGTTTTCATTTTTAGAAAACCATACATTATTACAAGGAAAATTAAAGCTGCAAGCAGCGATGAAAGGGCCCTCACACCCGTGCCATCAACACTCGGTGGCTTTAGGAAGGCAGAGCATGGTTGGGAAATGTACATTTAAGGAGGTATATATAGTAAGAGTATGTCAAAGTCAGTTACAAAATGTTTTGTATAATGGTGATAATAGCATGCTTCATGACTCAGCTAAGTGTTGCTAGCATGTTCAGTCTGTTTCTAGCATGCTTAGTACACAATAATTATGTGGTTAGTACTGCATTACTGTGTTAACCATGTCAGTTTCTGTTGCCAGTAGGTGGCGTTATGACTATAACTGAATATGAGCATGGATGTGTGTTCAGGACAGAACTCTTATCAAACATGTGAAGTTTGGTGCAAATTGGACATTGCCTTCTTGAGTAACAACAAAGTCATGTTTCATTGAATTAGCATTCTTTAGAACTTAGCTAAGCATTGTTAGCATGTTTTAACATGTTGCTAGAACGGCATCAACGTGTTAAACATGTCACTTCCTGTTGCCAGTTGGTGGCGCTATTACTATAACTGAACATTCTCATGTAGATGTGTTCAGGCCATGACTCTTATCAAAAGTGTGAAGTTTGGGGCAGATTGGACATTCCATGCCTGAGTTACAGCAAATTCCTATTTAATTGCAATAATAGCATGCTTTAGCACTTGGCTAAGAGTTTGCTAGCATGTTTTAGCATGTTTCTAGTATGTTGTTAGCATGTTTAACACTTGCTGGCACTTTTTTATATGTTATTAGGAGTCCACAACAGTGTTAAACATGTCACTTCCTGTTGCCAGCAGGTGGCGCTATGACTGTAACTGAATATAAGCATGGTCATGTGTTCAGGACAGAACGCTTATCAAAAGTGTGAAGTTTGGGGCAGATTGGACATTCCATGCCTGAGTTACAGCAAATTCATATTTAATTGCAGTAATATCATTCTTTAGCACTTAGCTAAGTGTTTGCTATTATGTTTTAGCATGTCTCTAGTATGTTGGTAGGATGTTTAGCACCTACTGGCATTTTTTTATATGTTATTAGGAGTCAAGAACAGTGTTAAACGTCACTTCCTGTTGCCAGCAGGTGGCGCTATGACTATAACTAAATATGAGCATGGACATGTGTTCAAGAGATAACTCTTATCAAACGTGTGACGTTTGGGGTAGATTGTACATTGCCTTCTTGAGTAACAACAAAGTCCTGTTTCATTGAATTAGCATGCTTTAGCACTTAGCTAAGTATTGCTAGCATGTTTTAATATGTTTCTAGCATGTTTAGAACTCAATGGCATTTTTAACATGTTGCTAGAACGGCATCAACGTGTTAAACATGTCACTTCCTGTTGCCAGTAGGTGGCGCTATTACTATAACTGAATTTGAGCATAGGCATGCGTTCAGGCCATGATTCTTATCAAACATGTGAAGTTTGGGGCAGATTGGACGTTCCATGCCTGAGTTACAGCAAATTCCTATTTAATTGCAGTAATAGCATGCTTTATCACTTAGCTAAGTGTTTGCTAGCATGTTTCTAGTATGTTGCTAACCTGTTTAGCACTTGCTGGCTCTTTTATATATGTTATTAGGAGACCACAACAGTGTTAAACATGTCACTTCCTGTTGACAGCAGGTGGCGCTATTACTATAACTGAATATTCTCATGTAGATGTGTTCAGGCCATGACTCTTATCAAACGTGTGAAGTTTGGGGCAGATTGGACATTCCATGCCTGTGTTACAGCAAATTCCTATTTAATTGCAGCAATAGCATGCTTTAGCACTTAGCTAAGTGTTTGCTAGCATGTTTCTAGTATGTTGTTAGCATGTTTAGCACTTGCTGGCACTTTTTTTATATGTTTTTATATGTCCACAACAGTGTTTAACATGTCACTTCCTGTTGCCAGCAGGTGGCACTATGACTGTAACTGAATATGAGCATGGTCATGTGTTCAGGACAGAACGTTTATTAAAAGTGTGAAGTTTGGCGCATATTGGACATTGCCTTCTTGAGTAACAACAACATCCTGTTTCATTGAATTAGCATGCTTTAGCACTTAGCTAAGTATTGCTAGCATGTTTTAACATGTTTCTAGCATGTTTAGACCTCAATGGCATTTTTAACATGTTGCTAGAATGGCATCAACGTGTTAAACATGACACTTCCTGTTGCCAGTAGGTGGCGCTATTACTATAACTGAATATTATCATGTAGATGTGTTCAGGACAGAACGCTTATCAAAAGTGTGAAGTTTGGGGCAGATTGGACATTCCATGCCTGAGTTACAGCAAATTCCTATTTAATTGCAATAATAGCATGCTTTAGCACTTAGCTAAGAGTTTGCTAGCATGTTTTAGCATGCTTCTAGTATGTTGTTAGCATGTTTCGCACTTGCTGGCACTTTTTTATATGTTATTAGGAGTCCATAACAGTGTTAAACATGTCACTTCCTGTTGCCAGCAGGTGGCGCTATGACTATAACTGAATATGAGCATGGCCATGTGTTCAGGACAGAACTCTTATCAAATGTGTGAAGTTTGGGGGAGATTGGACATTCCATGCCTGAGTTACAGCAACTTCCTGTTTCATGGCGAAACATCGAAATTTGTAAGGCCGCCGAGGACCCGCCCTTCGACGAAAACTCAAGATCTTCGCAATTTAACGTCGCAAAGGCCTTAAGATTACACTCACCAAATTTGAAGATGATCAGATTAAAACTGTAGGAGGAGTTCGTTAAAGTACGAGGCCTGAAAATGGCAAAAACTGCACAAAAATCTGAGAGGAAGTTCAAAATGGCTGACTTCCTGTTGTGTTTAGGGCTATGCTCCAAGAGACTTTTTTGTAGGTATTAGGTCATTACACGTATGTACCGAATTTCGTGCACGTACGTGGAACGTTGCAGGAGGCGCACTCCGTTGAACTTTTATAGGTGGCGCTATCGAGCCATTTTGCCCCGTCCAATTCTGAAACCTATATCAGATGTAAATTTTCGCCAGTTCTGACGCGTGTGCAAAGTTTCGTGAGTTTTCGCGCATGTTTAGGCCCTCAAAAATGCAATTCAATGCGGAGAAGAATAATAATAATAATAATAAACAGAGCAATTCCAAGAGGGTCCTCACACCATCGGTGCTCGGGCCCTAAATATTACCACACGAGGGAAATCATTGTTGTGTCCATGAAGATGCGAAGAAATAGGCATAAATCTAGCTTACACATTTACCCAAATTATCATACACCTGTTTAACCGAAGCTAATCTGGGTGTGTTTCTCCATCCCCAATGTCACTTCTCTGTGTTTTACGGCCCTGACGAGAACGTCGGTCTCCTCGGCTGTGAACCGCTCCTGGCGTGCGTCTGGCAAATCCGCCGTTATAATAGCAATCCGCCATGGAACAAGCGCGCCTGCTCTTAAAGGGAATGTGAGATGACGCTCTGATTGGTTTATTTCACGTTACGCCCAAACCACACCTATGAGTAATGAAGCTGCTTCAGACCAACACATTTTAGATTTGCGTCGGGCGCAAGAGTCGTTTATCCTGCCGGTATAATAGCAACAGCGCCCGAGATCCGCCCACAAAGTTACTTGCGTTTCGCAAGAAGAGAGAAGCAAAGTGTATGTGCGTTCTGCACACGCTACATTGATTATGGCCAAGCATGCGCCCTTAAAATAGCATCTGAATAACATGCGCAACGCGCCACTGACTTTAGACGAGGTTTCTCCTGGTCAGTGGTGGAATTGTTTTCTGAAACTGCAAAATAGCACCAGGGAACGTTTGCGCCGGAACACGCCTCCTCTTCTCGCTGAACCGCCCCCGGGAGCGCAAGTTCATTCCCTAATTTACCGACGTGCGTCTGTGGAGGGAAAAGTCCGCTATGCGCGGGTGCAAAATGATACATGTGTCGTGTACAAAGTCAATTGCGCTGGGTGCAAGATAGAGCCCTATGATTGCAATGAAATTGATGAATTTCACCACATTTGCATTGTTATTTTCCCGTTTATTACTGTAACAGTCTGTATTGTAGAAGTAAAGCTGATGGACTGTGTGTTTCTCTCTCTTTCCCAGCTGTGCTTCAGGTGTCCATATCACTCAATAAAGTGGAGCTGAGTGTCGGAGAGTCGAAGTTCTTCACATGCACAGGTGAGATTGTTTTGAATATTAACACGCTTGACTATGTTTGAGGCGTGAAACTTCAGGAAATTCTCTCAAAAAGTGCAGTGATGATAATCATTCTGTAAAGACTCACGTTTAGGGTTGTTAAGATGTTTGAATGTTTCTGAAAGAGTCTCTTCTGCTCATTAAAGCTGCAATTATTTGATCAAAAATACAGTAAAATCAGTGAAATATTATTATAATGTAAAAACAGCCGTTTTCTATGTAAATATATAGAAAACTGTAATTTATTCCTGTGATCAAAGCTGAATTTATTTGATAAAAAATACGGTAAAAATTGTGAAATATTATTAAAATTTAAAACGGCTGTTTTCTATGTGAATATATGATTATTATCAATGTTGAAAACAGTTCATATATTTGTGGAAACTGTGATAAATTTGATTTTTCGGGAGTTCAAAAGAACAGCATTTATCTGAAATAAAATTTCTTGAGACATTATACATTGATTAATTGATCAATTTAATGCATCCTTCCTGAATAAAAGTAGTAATTTCTGAACGACAGTGTAATGAGTATCGGCGACAACAGAGTCTAATTCTCTGAGAAATATTCATTGCTTCTGAAAATGCAGTAAACATTAAAAATGAAGCTCAAGGCGACAGTTATGCAACACTGAAAATGTCTGTGTTTTCTATAATGAGCACAATACGATTAAAATACAACTGTTAACAGAGTGAAAATGTTACAAAAACATTTTAAATTATTAACAATAATTGAAAAAATGTGTTTAATAGAGATGATATTAGGAATATGATCTCATTCTAGTACACAGAAAATAATTATTTCAAATTAATCTTTTGATATCTGTTCTGATTGCAGAAACAAGACAAAAGTGCAATAATAATATTCAGTACATTATTTATATATATATATATATATATATATATATATTCTCAGTGGGATAGTCTTGACTTTATATTGTTGTCCCTTTAAAAGCTGTCATGAAAAAAAGGCAGTGATATATTGACTATATGAGTGTGTGTGTGTGTGTGTGTGTGTGTGTGTGTCCTCATACTGACACAATATCAGTATCAGAGCAGAACTGAAGGTCACTGCTGCTGTTATTGTGTTTAGAAACCAAGCCTGGCGTTACAAGACTATATGAGACACAAACTACTGTATATTACGTGTTCTTTTAGGCAGCAGAATACGGTTGTCAGTCCTGTGTTTGAGTCCTTAATGCTGTTACGTTCACACACACACATTTCAGTGATTCACAGGAGTGACGATCACATTTAAAGCTACAATATGTAAGATTTTTGTAATAAAATATCCAAAAAATCACTTGCACAGTGTGATATATTTCCCGCAGTTGTGTACTTACAATATAAAAGTTCCCAAAGATTTGTAATTTCAGAGAAATTCACAATTTTAAATAATGGCTCGTCCATGTTCACTTGTCGCCTGTCAATGAGGTAATATCCGCGTTATCCCTGGTTTCCGCTCGTACTGCCGTTGTTACCATGGCGACAGACGTGGACAACTGGGTTACGTCTAGCGGCGCGCTCACGCTGTTGTTGTTTCGTTCAAACATTATGGATCATGGCAAGCAGACTTTGGGACAAAAGGAGAACTAAAACGAGGATCAATATCAGCGTGGCGTTTTCGAGATGCCGAGAGCTAGCGTCCGCGACTAACTTCGACTTGACAGAGACGCCGCTCTTGCATGTGCTTTATTAGACAGGTGAGCAAATGTACATAAAACTAATCAATGTTATATAGCTCAACATGATGAAATGTTAGAATATGATCAGTATGTTATCCTAATGTTGATCTAGCTTACTGCTAGTCTCATACAGACAAACTAACACATAGAATAACATTATAACTTTAACACACTCAAATGCAGTTTAGTGTGATAGTGTAGAGCAAGTGAAACAGCGCTGCGTTACCTCACAAGTTTCATTCGTCTAATAAACTGCCCTGTGTGTGTGTTATTCAGCACTTGCGGGAACGTTAGTTCGGTAGAATGAAATGTCCTCAATTCTTTATATCCGCTGGACTCGCGTGTGGCGCTGAGATCTGTCTCTCATTAGCACTCGCTCTCTGCTTCATTCCACAGTCATGTTAAAAACATCAATGATTTCACTCATCCATAAACTTATTAGATCAATCGGCATGACGGCAAGTTCCATAATTCCGCTTATGCGTCATCAATCTACGCCTTTGTTATTATAAGAGGTTAGCGACCCCTAGTGGCGAAAAAAATTACAAATTACATATTGTAGCTTTAACTGAACTCACACCCGTAAACTTTCAGGACTCACAACTGCATTCTCATCTAGACGGCGTCATGCACTCCTGAAGTTCATCACTACTGTATATCCCTCGCTGGAAAGGCAATATGCAAAGGAAAAAAAATATGCAATGCTGATTGTAAATATAATTACATTTGCATATCGGTGATCTTGTAACTATAAATGATCACAAATAAGATGCATTACTGCTAAAAAATAAGATGCAATACTAATTTGACTTGCTTTTTAAAATAAGCATTCGGCAAGGGAAAGTGTGTGTATCGCTTCATATCAGTAATAATGCTGAAACTGGTCATTGATGAGAATGCACTGTGAATGTTTATATGAAAACACACAGAGTAAAACTGTGGTTATTACTTCTATATTAGAAGTTAAAGAATGCTCTTTTGAACTCATCCACATATTTTATCCAGCAAATTAATATTTACAATAATAAATAAAAAAAGAACATAAACTATCTTGCACTTATTTTGTCATTGGACTCTTCTACCTCTCTCACTTTAATGGGACTTTTTGGCTTCACTAATTATTCTGAAGATAATAAACAACACTTTTATTTATTAAAAATAATAATAATAATAACCACATTTATTTATTCATATATTTATTTATTTACTCGTATTTTTGACAAAATTTCACATTCATAAGTATTCTAATATGAAACCCAACTTTATGGTTTTGTTGACTGTAAAATTGTACACTGACAATATTGGAGACTTTATTATTTTTTAATTAAAAAATCTTTATGTAATCCCTTTTGTACTTTTATTATTTATTTATTTTCTTGCACCTTTTATTGATTGTATTTGTATTATAGTTATTTCTCTTTCTCTCTCTCTCTCTCTCTCTCTCTCTCTCTCTCTCTCTCTCTCTCTCTCTCTCTCTCTCTCTCTCTCTTCTTTCTATTTCCTTGATTTATGGATTAATGAATTGCATTATTGGATAATTAATTTAATTGCAATATTTATTTTGCAATTGAACATATATATACAGGTATATATAATATAATAATATATAATGATACATTTTCTTGACTAAGTGTTATTTTAATATCATTGAGATACTTTATTTTTATATTTTCTGTTTCCGTTTTAATTCTAGTTAAAGTTTTTTTTTGTCATTTTTAATGGTGTTTTTGTTAAATATGTCTATGTAGTTTATATTATTTTTTAGTTTTAGTTATTTTAGCACATAAAGTTAAACATGAGAAATATTGGGGAAAAAATAGCTGAAAAAAAAGTTTCATATTTGTCAAGTAACACTTTTTTTTTTTTTTTTTTTTTTTTTTGTATTGATCTTGTCAGGTTTATATACAGCAGAATGTTCAGTGGTTCGAGCACATTTTGTGGTTTCTTGTCCACCTGTTGACTTCACCTGTTGAAAGTGATTAACTTTTTCATCGCCCGATTAAATCCCTCACGGACGACGTGGTGTTGCCATGACAACAAATAGATTTTTCTCCGTCGTTCATCCGCCAGCCGCCCCTGAACGCATTAGCTTGTGTGAATCGAGCGGCAAGCGTCTCTGCGGAGATCTATCAATGAATAACCTGGAGTAAACTGATCAGAGCCGCTGGTGAGGGGCGTTACGAGCGGGACATACAGATATAATAAATCATTTCTTAAGGAAATCACTTCAGCACGCTGATATTTCACTCAGCTACGCAGTTTGGGGTTATCTGAGGTTACAAATACAGTTTCTTGTGTGATGCTCGGACACATATGCCATCTCAGGTTTTTCTGATTTAGTTGATATTACTGTGCATCACTTCTGAAAATGTGCATTAGAAATAAATGTGATTTGAGAAAAGTTTTGACTGTGAGGCTGTCAAGATAAAATAAATAAATAAATAAAACATAAAAATATCACTGCATAACACCAGCCTGAATGACTTCTTCTAAAGTGAGTAGATTTGTTAATGACACCAAGCATTATCATCGCCAGAAATGTGTTACTGTGAGAAGATTATTATCTAAAGGCAAATTAAATCTGTGACTGTTCTTCACACAAACCTGTCACTATTCAAAATAATTGGGATAGACAAATTTTATGATACTTTTATGTTTGTTTGTTTTTTGTTTTTTTTGTAATTTCTGGAGCTTAAATGTACACATTTGGCATTCAAGTTATGCTTTTGATCAGTTCATGCATTCTCTGAATCAACCCCATGACTTTGGTGTTGCTACACTGTAAAATTAATCTTTGAAATTTACAGTAAAAAAAAACGGCAGCTGTGGTTAACAGAACTTTACAATAATAAAAATACAGGACAACATTTTAGGTTTAAAAAACATGGATTTAATTAACTGATATAATGTTAATATATCAACCCACTGAAGTACTAAATGCTCTTTTTAATTATAATACCATTATAATTCTCTGAAAACACCATTATAATAAATACACCATTATATAATGGCTCTTTACCATTATAATAAACTGAAAACACAGGTTTTCCACAAGCTGAGGGAAATACTAATATATATATAGAGTCAGTGTCATAAACACAACAAATCATAGTAACACATGACAAGTAACATTCATTTAACAACAACATGATGTATCATAAAACCCTAATGTACATGACTGATAACAAAACTGTACATTTTTATATTTTACTTTCAAATGGCATGAAACGTCTTGTTAGATTTATTATAGGTAAACTTGCTGTTAACAGGGTTTTACCGTAGCATATTAAAAAAAAATTACCATAGAAGTATGGTAATTTTGTATAGTGTAGTGTCTGTACTATTTGATCTACAATAATTATGATGGTGTGATTTCAAAATCTGTTGCATTCCATGTAAAAATAAATAAAAAATAATGTAATTTGGGTTTGAAACAACATGTGGTTGAGTAAAGTTTTTTGGTGAATTGTTCCTTTAAACAGACCTGAGTATTCTGGTCTCTGAAAAACATGCTTAAAAGTTCAAATTAAATAAATAAAAAAATATACAAAGAGCAGGTGATGTGAAAAAAGTTCCTGCCCGATGCAGATCTAGTGATGCATCATAGAAGCAAATAACACAATTATCACCTCAATTAACTCCTCAGACTGAACCTGCACTGCGTTTCTCACCTGTTCTGTTCATGCAACCCTCATCTTTCTAACACCATCACCCTGAAACCTGCTAACAACCCTCATCCGTGACACGGGAGCCTCGAGGGTTCAGGCTCTTCTGATCGCAGACGGCCAGAAATATCTGCTTCATGACCTTCAGCCGAGCCGTTTACACGCGAGAGCACCTGGAGTTTCATATGGCGCTTGCTAATTCTCCATGTGTCCCTTCATTAAAGTCAGAGCTAAAGAGCTGTCGCAAATCACAGCGAGTGTAAAACCACGCGAGACGACTGCATACGAGCTTTGAGGAGTTGCATGCATGGAACATCAGAAACGGGTTGTATGTGTTGTATTTGAACAAGGTTTTACATCTAACTGCATTAATGAAGACTGATGCAAACACTCACATCTCGGTTAGGGGTGTGCGATATATATATCGTCTTCGATAATATTGTGATTGTTGTTTTCACGATGTGCGATCTGAAATTATCGAGTATGTCCCTCAATTTACTGAAAAAAAACAACAACAAAAAACAGAGTTCTGCATATTCAACGTTTTATGTTTAAAACATCAAGACATTATGCATTTGTAATTGCAGGTTAAATGCATTCATGTCCCTCTGATTTGCATTAAACAGTGTAAATACATGTAAATGCCACTCTGTGTTTCCTCTGCATTGCAAAGATTTAATATAATTTGGTAACCGCCCTATTGTGTCTTATTATTATTATAATTGAAGTTATTGATTAAATGTAAGAATTTGACACAAAAGGGTTCGGGTTAGAAAGTAGGGTAAATTTTAGGGTATTTTTAAGGATTTTTAGGGTAAAAATCTAATTAAAAGATCATTTCTGACACTGCTGTGAACTGCCCATTGCACAAAATATGAAGAATATCATAAATCCCCTAATCTCTGTGTTGTTTTTTTCTCTTTAGTCATCGGTGAGCCGGTCAGCATAAACTGGTTCAGTCCTCAAGGCGAGCGCATCGTCTCAAACCAGAGAGTGATCGTTCACACGGAGGGCGTGCGGTCCAGGCTGACCATCTACAACGCCATCATCGAGGACGCCGGGATATACCGATGCCAGGCTGTGGACGCCAAAGCGCAGAGTCAGGAGGCCACGGTGGTGCTGGAGATCTACCGTGAGTTCCCACACCAGACCTGTGGAAGTCATGAGTGTCTGCACACGGCAAAAAAATGCTTTTCTTACTTCGTTTTTTTTGTCTTGTTTCCAGTTCTAATATCTAAACATTCTTAAATCATGATGCATTTACAAGATGAGTAAAATGACATAATATTGTGTCTTGTTTTCTGGGGAAATAAATCTAGATCAAGTGAGTTTTTGCTTTAAAAAAGCAAAATTATCTGCCAATGGGGTCAGAAAACAAATCTTAATTCAAACATAATCAAGATTATTATGCTTACCCCATTGGCAGATAATTTAGTTTGTTTTAAGCAAAAACTCACTTAATCTAGATTTTTTTTTTTCTCAGAAAAAAAGACATAATATCTTGTCATTTTACTCATCTAGTAAATGCATCTTAAGAATTTTTAGATATTTGGACTGTAAACTAGATAAAAGTATGTAAAAAATGTCATTCAATTAGGGACAGATTTACTAACAGCTTTTGGTGTTAAAAAACTACTGTCAGGATTTACTAAAGACACTCAGTGAAAAATTAGCACTGAAAAGGCGTGGACGCGTTTATTTGTGTGGCTGATCTTATTGCATTTGCTTTTATAGGAGTTTCCCTTTCAGGTGCAAAATTTATGGGAGGAGAGTATTCAAATTAATTACGCAAGGTGATTTACTAAGGTTTGCGCTCGTCAATGTACTGGTGTTTGTGCCATTATTTACCGCCTGTAGATTTGAAAATCATGCTTTCCCCCGTTATGGTTGAATCACGGAAGCTACACCAGTTACTTTTGCCTAGAGATTTATATTTATTATTTTATACATGTATCAGACAGAGAGAAACAGCCATAGCAGAATAAGGCGATAGGTCCCTCACCCCATCATGCCTCTATGTTTCTCAGAGGTGGTACAGTAAGATTCAGCTTATATACACCACTGAGGGATTTACAACTTCCTTGTAAGGTAGAAAAACATGTTGCTTATGTTTAAAAATGGAATGTATACCTCGTGCTTACACATGGTACAATCCACTTTCCCTCTGTGTATACATTCGTGGTACATTTGCACCAGTTGCACCAGATGCTTTTTAGCATCTATATAAATGACCTCGCTAGAGTGTGTTCGGACGTTGACGTAATCATGTACGCTGATGACACGGTGATCTTCACTTCTGGGGAAAACGAGCTGGAGGTTGCTGACAAATTATCAAAAGAGATGCAAAAAGTTGCAGAATGGTTGCAGACGTCCTGTCTGACTTTAAACGTTGATAAAACGGTCTCCATGTTTTTTTCAAATAAACGTAAATTACAACTAACTCAAGAAATTCAAGTTAATGGACAAAAAATTTAAAATGTAAATGAAACAAAATATTTAGGTCTAATACTTGATTCGAACCTTGGTTTTAAAAGTCACATAAAAAAACAGTTTGATGAACTATAAACATATCAGAAATTCATTAACTACGGAAGCCTCAAATATATACCTCAATACTATGATTGTCCCACATCTTCTGTATTGCATGTCTAGTTGGTCTCAGGCGTGTAAAACATTGTTAAAATGACTTGAATCATTATATAAAAGGGCCATAAAAATTCATGATAAAAAGCCTCGCCAGTACCATCATTGTAAAATACAAAGTAAATATAACATATTGAGTTTTGAAAACCTCATTAAATATAATCAAATTTCTGCTCTATTTAAAATTATCCATAACATTGCTGCTCCCCCTTTGAGAAAATTTGTCACACTAAATTCGGACTAATTTCTAGAGCCACACGGTCGACAGTCAGAGGAGAGTGCAGCGCTCCAAGACGTAGAACCACATATGGTCAACAATCGTTTTCTTATAAAGCAGTGAGCCTTTGGAACACTCTTCCAAACGAAATTATTTCATGCACAAACTATACAGTAGTACTTTTACACACCTGACCAAACAGTGGTTATTATCAAAGCAAACCTGTACGCACTGAATGACCGTGATATGAACGATGTAAACTGTGAGTGAGTGATAGATTCCTGAAGTGGAGAGTGTTTTTATGATGTGAGTGAAGTAATGCTTCCATGTATTATTCTGTATATATTTTATGAATTTTTGTAAGTATAATATCAACCTGTCCAGGGACTGCGGGTGGAAATTAGCATTTTTTGCTATAACCTGGCACATGACATCTCTTCTTTTTTAGACTAATGTTTTTTGTGCATTGTCCCCGATCAAATAAATAAATTCAAATTCAAAATTCAAAAGTTGAAACATTCCTTTCCTTGTAAAGAACTTGAAGTATCATCATTAGTGGAACATCTCTGCTCAGTGAACGTTGCATTGCACACATTCCTCTAAGCAAAATATAGCTCATCCCAGATCTCTCATCAGCACACATGACTCATAAAATACATTATGAAATTATTATGAAAATTAATAAAGAAAAATAATACTAAAAAAATAACATTAAACAGTACATTTTTAGTCTTCACCAGCCAACAAAAGCACATCAGACACTATCTGTCAGAATGAGAGTCGTAGATCCAAGTGCAAGCAAGCAGTTTATTGAAGACAGGTTAAAACAGGGATAATACTAAAAAAAAAACACGTATAACAGGCGTGCGACCAGGATACACATTCACATGAGAGGATAAGTGATATGAATAAATCCAGCGCGGATGCCAAACTGGAACTGGATGAAGAGAACTCCTCCAAACCATCTCCAGAAGTCTGGAAACACAGACGAGATCGATCCTATTCCATTATTCCTAGCTGCGGAAATAACTCCGCTAGGAAACTCAGACACAGGAACTAGGTGAGAGAACACAAACAAGAGTGACAAAAGTGACGACCCGAACACCCAGCAATAATCACTCCCGCTAGATATAACAACAGAAGTAACTAGCTGCAGCTGCGGACTAATTAAGTGATCAGCTGGTTACTAAGCAACAAACAAGCACTACACACTCAAAGCCCACACCCACAACAACCAACAGATACACAAAATGAACACATGGATCGATGAACCGTGACACTACCTGGTAGATTGCGTTGGTCATTATGGAAATGATCAGTAGATCTCGCTCAGGACTTTCCACTCCCATCGGCGATGTTTTGGCATTGCGCTCTCACGCTAATTTGTCGTTTAGTAAATTTGGCCCGTTAGTCAAGATCGTAATGGAGGAATGGTAACAGAATGCTGATGGGATTTTTATTGGATGTAAAAATTTAAGAAAAAAAATCTAATTTATATTACATATAATATCTTGGGAACACTTTAGGTTCATTAGTTAACATTAGTTAATGTATTAACTAACATGACGTAACAATGAGCATTACGTTTATTACAGTGTTTATTAATCTTTGTTAATGTTAGTTAGTAAAAATACAGCTGTTCATTGTTTGTTCATGTTAGTTCATTAACTAATGTTAACTTTGATTTTAAAAACGCATTAGTAAATGTTGACATTAATATTAACTAAGATTAATAAATGCTGAAGAAGTATTGTTCATTCTTAGTTAACTTATGTTATCTAACGAACCTTACTGTAAAGTGTTACTAATATCTTCCATTAATGCTGTGGAGTTGCTTGAGCGTCCTCACCTCCCGCAAGCAAGTTTTATACAGATTTTATTGATATTATAGAGGCATATTAGCACTGAATTTAAATTAAGCTTGACATATTGACACCGCACTCATTGTGAAACGTTGTGATAGTTCTGACCTGCCACAACCAAAGGCACACACACCTTTCCCCAGCGCAGCTCTTCTTCAGAACATGATTTCTGCTGCGATGGAGCAAATCAGCCGAGACCTGTGAGGTTAAAAGTCGTCAGATTGATCAGAGCTGGCAAATTTTCATTTAAGAATTCATTTAAGACAGAATAGCATTACTTACTGTAGCAATACTTGCATGTCGAGGCAAAAGTAGTTTCATTCTCAGACTCATTCACAGTGTGTGTGCTGACCATCTCATGCGTTCTGCTCATGATTATTGCAAAAAAAATTGGCAGGTTGAAGCTTTTAGCTTCCAGGACTCACGTTGCACTAGTTTTTACAGTACAAGACTGATGAAATGAGTGCTTTCTGGGGGGAGTAACTAGTCTCTGGATCTGCCAGAACTGTTCAGGTTGACCTTTAAAAGTCATCAAATCTTTAAATCTTCAGAATTTAGTTTTAAAAGAGCTAAATATCAGAATTTGAATTTATTAGTCGCTTTTTATTGACAATGTGTGAAATAAAATAAAAAGTCTATGAAAGCCTGAAAGCGTATTTTTATGTAAAGGAGTCTGGCTGGTTTTGCCGGGAAAATCAAAAGGACGCGACGGTTTCGCTCCCGAGAGCCTCTCTTCCGTTCAATGGCACATTAAACGAAAGCTTATGTTCAGGATAATGATTAAAGAGTTATTCTTTACTATGTTAATGTGCTATGCAAAGAAAAGGGATTCATTCAAACTAGCGAGATCTATATAGTCTATAGTCTCAAATATACTTTATGATCAAACTATCATAACAGTGACATATTAACGACCTCATCTGTTGACGGTGAATCGCAGAGATCGCTAATAACACGGGTTTCTGAATTCTACATATGTGACCCTGGACCACAAAACCAGTCACATGGGTCATTTTTTTTTTAAAATTGAAATTTATAGATCATATGCAAGCTGAATAAATAAGCTTCCCATTGATGTGTGGTTTGTTAGGATAGGACAATATTTGGCTGAGATACAACTATTGAAAATCTGGAATCTGAGGATGCAAAAAAATCGAAACATTGAGAAAATCTCCTTTAAAGTTGTTCATTTATGTTGGCGATTGTGCTGCATTCACTCACAAAAATACATGTTTTATATATTTATGGTAGGAAATTTACTAAATATCTTCATGGAACATGATCTTAATATCCTAATGATTTTTGGCATAAAAGAAAAATGGATAATTTTGACCCATACAATGTATTGTTGGCTATTGCCACAGATAAACCCGTGCGACTCGAGACTGGAGACGTGATCCAGGGTCACACATAGCCACTTTAATCAAGTTTTACTTAAATATATAAAGAGCAAATACTCCCAGCCAACATAATATATTCTAAGAATGTTTTGCTAATGTTCCCATTAAGTTATGAAAGCATTATTTCTAAATGTTCTCTGAAAACTCAAAACGCCCAGTTTGAAAATAAAAAATACAAATTACAAACTTTACTTCACAAACTCACTCAGTGTTGATGTCATTCAGGCTGAACTGGTACATTATGAAGGTCGATACAAAAAATACAAAAAACACAGAAAATAAAAAGCAAATCACTCTCAACATATTTTGTTTTTTTTATAAATCTCAATAAGACGCTTTCCTCTTCTCAGAAGTGAAAAGATTGAGTGTTTTCTGTCAGATGACCTTCAGTTCACAGTCTGTTGGATCGCGTTCTCCACTGTGTCTTCGTGCTGAAATGAAGCCAGATCTTCAGTGTTTTCAGTGGGTCAATGAGGGTAAACGCTGGAAAAATCAGTGTAGAAACAGGGCCCAGTGCGCCGCTCTGCCCTGACCTCACCGCTCAAGACAAATTATGAGATTCAGAATAGAAAAATCATTTTAGAGAGATTCTGTCTGTTTACTAGAACACTTTAAAGGGATAGTTCACCCAAAAATGAAAATTCTGTCATCATTTACTCACCCTCAAGTTGTTTCAAACCTGTAAGAATTTCTTTTTTCTGCTGAACACAAAAGAAGATATTTTGAAAAATGTCTGTAATCAAACAGTTGATGGACCCCATTGACTACCATAGTAGGAAAAAAAATACTATGGAAGTCAATGGGGTCCATCAACTGTTTAGTCGTGAAGTCAGCAGGATTTAATGTATGGCTTCGGCAGGCATGTGTTATGATGGTCCTCAGCTCTACAGCGCCCCCACAGTTTTCCCATTCAAATCTGTGGTGAAAAATGGAACTGCAGTGCACTCTAATTGAGAGCCATTGGGAAAGATTTCAGGCTGTTATTATAATCACTTTCAGAACATTTTATTTTTTTCAGCTGATGAACGATAAAAACAGCCAATAGCCAATCAGAATCCATCCTGCTTTAAAGCGCTCAAGCATTTAAAGTGGCAGACAACAAAATCAAATAAGTTTAGATATGTGACTTTTTAATTTGGAGGATTTGTTTTCCTGAGCCGGTCTGTGTCCGGTTGAGGCACGTGTGAGAATCCTGGGGTCTTTTATGTTGTTGTGTTTGTTTGTTCACAGAGAAGTTGACGTTTCGCGAGGTGAAGACGCCGCAGGAGTTTCGTCAGGCCGAAGTCGCTGAGGTCATCTGTGATGTCATCAGTTCACCTGTGCCAGCCGTGTCCTGGTTCTACAAGAACAGAGAAATCACGTCCGAACCCAACAGTAAGAACTGAGGCGCTTCATTTAACCCGTTGGTATTTTTATTTCAATGAAAGGATTAAGGAAATATTTGTATTTAATATTTCGAATTTTTAGGGGATTTTATGGTACTAAATTATATTTATGTAATAGTTATGATCCTCTTATTACCTGTTAATCTCTTTTGGAGCATAGACCTG
This sequence comes from Squalius cephalus, assembly GCF_949319135.1. NCBI lineage: Eukaryota > Metazoa > Chordata > Actinopteri > Cypriniformes > Leuciscidae > Squalius > Squalius cephalus. Next base: position 62,941,090 of record NC_137123.1, read on the forward strand.
AAAATAAAAATGTACAATTTCTTACTGTAAATGTATAATATATGTGTGTGTATGTATGTAACACACATACACACACCCATATATATATATATATATATATATATATATATATATATATATATATATATATATATATATATATATATATATATATATATATATATATATATATATATACTGTATACACACACACATACATTTGTGTGTATGTATGTGTGTTACATACATACACACAAACTTTTATGTTATATGTGATTAATTGTGATTACTTTATATGATTAATCACATCTAACATAAAAGTTTGTAAATATATAATGTGTGTGTGTGATACACTGTACATAAATACACACACACACATATATTTACAAACTTGTATGTTAGATGTGATTAATCGCAATTAATCGATTTGATTAATCGACATTAATCACATCTAACATACAAGTTTGTAAATATTTAATGTGTGTGTGTATATATATATATATATGTATATATATATATATATATATATATGTATATATATATATATACTGTACATAAATACACACACACACATATATTTACAAATTTGACAGAATGTGAATAAGAATATATCTCAAGTGTCATTTATTTTTAATCATTTAGCAGACGCTTTTATTCAAAGTGACTTACAAATAAAGAGAACCGTCATTTATTGTACTGAAAGATGCGCAAACACACATTGCTATCTAAACATTTTATGAAATGCTAAAACAATAAACCACATTCAGAGTCTGTATTCAGTAAAGTTCTCTGCTGACGGAATAAAAACTTCTGTCTACATTTTAGGTGTCAAACCCTTAATTGGAATTCAAAGGCTGAACTTTGACAAGCTATCTGCACTTTTCCAGCCTGAAAGATTAAAAGATGGAGATTTGATTATTTTTATTCTAATAAGGGAGCCGGTTATAAATGTCTCTCCTGGATGAGAAGAGAAAAGGTGTGTGTTTATCAGCGAGGGATGGCAAAAGCAAAAGAAAGGCTGTAATCCTGAAGGTGTTTCATTTAGCAGATGTCCTTGAAATGGAAGCAGAAGTAGTTTTGAGGATTGATGATAATATGTTCCTATTATTGTGCTCAGATGAAAAAGAAGTCTGTTGATTAAATCCTCTGCTTTTTTTCATTTCACCGCACAGAGGACTATATTGCTGTCAAAGGCTTTAAACATAGCAGAATGATTTCTCTTACAAACCCTATGTCTGGTTTTTAGTTTAGTAATCAATCCAAAAAATCCAAGACTGGAAAGTCTGAAGGATTCTTTGGCACAGACACAGTTTATTTATTTTTTATTAGTTCAATTTGTTAACGTGAGTTTCAGGATCACTATTACTGTTGCTAGGTTATGATCTGTAATCATATCAATAGCAATAAGTTACAGAAAAGCCACATGAATTTCACGTTATGTGTTTCACATGTGTAAATGTTCCAAAAGCACACATTTCCCATGTGTAAAACACGTTTCACATGTGATCGACATATTTCACATGTGCTTTTAACATGTTTTTGTGCATTAAATTTCATATGTGCAAAATCACATGTGCATGTGATCACATGAGTTTTTGCACATGTAAAGTTCATGTGTTTTTTCTGTATGGGCTTTTGAAGAAAGGGATTGAATATTCAGCAACCTGAGCTTTATCATTTGTTAATCTGTATTATATATGTTTTTTTATTTGTTGAACATCAATTACATTTTTATCCTTAAATGGGTTTGGGAGTTTTTTTATTTCCTAGTTCGGGGAACAGACACAGGGCCCTATTTTAAGCATCTAAGCTCATGGTCTAAAGCGCACGATGCAAGTTCACAGTGCGTGTCCGAATCCACTTTTGCTAGTTTAATGACAGGAAAAATGGTCGGTGCTCCCGGTGCATGGTCTAAAAGGGTTGTCCCTATTCTCTTAATGAGTAATGGGTGTGTTTTGAGATTTACGTGGGTTAAACCAATCAGAGTCTCATCTCCCATTCCCTTTAAATGCCAGTTGCGCTCGCGCCATGGCGGATTCGCTATTTACATGACGGAATTTGATAGTGGAAAGACCGAAGCGTCTCCAGAGCGCAAACGGATCTGCTCGTGCGCGAGGTAAAAGCCTGCAAGCAGAACATCTACGGGACAAGCCGGATTCCACCTTATCTTTATGTACACAATAATAATCTTTTACATTGTAATCCTTTTAATTTTAAATATTTGGCATGTTTGTGTGCTGTCTGTGCTGTGTGTGTAATAAGTGTACGCGCGTTATAGGTGCACATTACTAACGCGCTCATTACAAAAAAAATAAAATATTGCGCCATTGACTTTAGATCAGGTTTCAGTTGGTCAATAGAAACAGTTTGACCATGTGAAAACCAGTGAAACCAATGGTTTCAGTTGGTCAGGACATGAAAATGATAACTGCGTTGGGCTGAAACTAGCAAAAAACACTTGCGTCACGCTTGGCGCTGCATTGCGCCCGGGTGTAAGATAGGGCCCACAGTCTCTATGTGATGATATCTTGGTGAAAGAGTCTCTATGTGTTGGGATTTATCTGACTTTGTGACGTGAGACAGCTAGCAGACGGTGGGTTTAGCCAGTCTGACCTGAGCCCCAGTTAGTCAAGGTTCAACTCTAAGGGCCCTTTCACACCTTCCTTGTTTGTTCCAGATTTTCTGATTTTCAGTTTGATCCGAATCAAGATTACAGGTGTGAAACCTCCCCATGACCACGGTCCGGATCAAACAGACGAAATGTGGTCAGATGTAAAGAGATAGTCTCGGTCCGGATCAAACTGAACAAAGGTTTGGTTCGTTTCTAGTGTGAAAGCATTCTCTGTATGGTTCGGACTTTCAGAACATTTACAGGAAGTTTCGGATGTTCCCGCAGGATTGCTCGCTCTTCTCCTCTTTTCCTGCCGGCGACGATCAAATGTTCGCACAACGAGGACGTTGATTTGGCGAATGTGAACTCTCCTCGAGTATAGCTGGAGCTGCAGGGAGTAATGCCGTAATAATAACAGTATAGTGGCAACGATATGCGTCTGTTCATTCATTCTTGTCAAAGTTTCCCGCCGAACTGACAACACGCTGACGTCAGACGCACGTCCGCTTACAAACCAATCAATGTCAAGATGCAGCCCACAGAGATGATGACGACACGACGCAAGTGTGTATGTAAAGTTCTTTAGTGCGCTCGCATAACTGCAATGTGAAACCAAACCAACACTTACCGAATGTATCAAATGCATCAAAACATGAACTTTGGTGCGGACTCTCAGGTGTGAAAACGCTGTAAGACTATGTGTCATATTACTAGAGAGAAGAGCGGCACCATCTCTTTTTAACAGGTCAGGTCTGCCCCAAAAACGTTTCCAGTTGTCTGTGAACCCTATATTATTCTACGGACACCACTTAGACTCAGTGTTTGAACATTTCAGCACGTAACTTGTGCAATTAAACCTATGCAATAAGTGCCGTATAGATCCATCCGTCTCAGACTGTTTGTGAATAACACTCACACACACAGCTATAACATGCAGTGATTAGTCTTGATGTCTGTGTTTCTTTCTCTTCCTGAAGGCAGATTTCAAGTCCTTCCCAGCAACAACCTGCAGATCCAGCGAGTGAGCAAAGCTGACGAGGGTGTGTATCGCTGCGAGGCGCGCGTGGAGGCCCGAGGAGAGATCGATTTCAGGGACATCGTGGTGCTGGTGAACGGTGAGAGCTGTTGTTCACTGCGTGGAAACATGTGTGCAACTTCTCACTGAGATCTGAACAGCTCAATAACTGTGTAGCGCTCGACACAGGGACCTGAATTGTATGTTATGTCTTGACTCACAAGTGTCTATTATAAAGTCCATTAACACAATCACTCTTTTTTTGTACTGTTAAAAGAGCTAAAGTTTTATTGAATGACAATTGGTCAGTTACATTTTTTTCTTTCCAAATTAAAATTTGTACTTGGTTAACATTACAGGCCCTATTTTAATGATCTGAAACGCAAGTATCAAACGCGAAACGCAAGTAACTTTGTGGGCGGATCTTGGGCGCTGTTGCTATTATACCGGCGGGATAAATGACTCTTGTGCCCGACGCAAATCTAAAATGTGTTGGTCTGAAGCAGCTTCATTACTCATAGGTGTGGTTTGGGCATAACGTGAAATAAACCAATCAGAGTGACATCTCACATTCCCTTTAAGAGCAGGCACGCTTGTTCCATGGCGGATTGCTATTATAACGGCGGATTTGCCAGGAGCGGTTCACAGCCGAGGAGACGGACGTTCTCGTCAGGGCCGTAAAACACAGAGAAGTGACATTGGGGATGAAGAAACACACCCAGATTAGCTTCGCTTAAACAGGCGTATAATAATTTGGGTAAATGTGTAAGCTAGATTTATGCCTATTTCTTCACATCTTCATGGACACCACAATGATTTCCCTCGTGTGGTAATATTTTTCCTTGTAATAATGTATGATTTGCAAAAATGAAAACTGCTGTGTCTGTGTAGATGAGAGAATCAAAGTGTATGTGCGTTGTGCACATGCTACATTATGGCCAAGCATGCGCCCTTAAAATAGCATCTGAATGCGCCACTGACTTTAGACGAGGTTTCTCCTGGTCAGTGGAGGAATTGTTTTCTGAAACTGCAAAATAGCACCAGGGAACGTTTGCGCTGGAACACGCCTCCTCTTTTCGCTGAACCGCCCCCGGGAGCGCAAGTTCATTCCCTAATTTACAGACGTGCGTCTGTGGCGGGAAACGTCCGCTGTGCGCGGGTGCAAAATAGGAATACATGCGTCAGTGTAAGTCAATTGCGCTGGGTGCAAGATAGAGCCAATATGTACTAAATGTACACATCTATGAATTTTTTGATGGGAAATGAAACATTTTGGTCATTTTTATTGTGTTTTAGATGGTGGTGTGTTGCATTTAGACTGCTAAACTAGATGACAGCTTTTGCTGGTAAAGGTTTGTCTATGATGGTTATGTAAACCAGTCTGAAGAGACCAGTTAAGACCGTAATGCTGGTCTTTTGACATTCAAACTAAAATGGGCGTTTCACATTACAAATCCACACATAGTTTATCATCTCAGCGTTTTTACACTCAATTTTCTGCTGACTAGATTTGAGACTAAATGTTTCAATTAGCACACTCTTCAAGCTTCTGTGAGTCACAAGCAAACGACGACCTTATCTTGGCGAGCGCTTCACAAAACACTGCCTGTCTTTTGAACTCATTCATTTACCTTGTTCCGCGAAATGAGCCGCCGTCAGGATTTGATAGCGCTGAGCTCTGCCTGAACGGACACAATAGTATTTGCACAACTCATACTTCTTTAAACTGATGTAATAGCATGCAAAGAAGAAGAAAAAAAAAAGCATATTGCATTCAATTTAGCATCACCACTTATAGCTCTCAGGAAGATCCAATAAGCTTGCTCAATGAGGCGCATCCTATTATCCCGAAGACATGGCAAGCGCCGTCTGCCACCAAAACAGAACAACCTGCTGCTTAAATCACTTAGCAAACGCTGACTAGAAAGCGTCAACGCCTGAGTCTCGTATCCAAGAACAGAGATTGAATCCAGAATTTTCCCCTAGATTTATTCCCAGCCTTGGCTAGAGCTGCGGTGGATCGTAACGGCGTGTTGAAACACCATACGCTGCTATAATGAAATGCCCCTTTCTGCTTTGACCTTCCTTATTGAATTAACGTGGCCATTTTGCTTATATGCGCACCATCTGTTTGAGGCTAGTTTGGAAGATTGAAGACTCTTTGAGGGAAATATGATTGGTGATTGTGTTATGAAACCAATATGTTTTGTCGAAGACAAAAATATAGTACTGCAAGAAATGCCCTTCTGGAAACAAGCAAGATGCACTTAAATCTAGGTGTACTAAAATCAAGCAATACAAATCTGCCAAAACTGACTTGATAAGAATTTTTGAAAATAGCATAAATATCTAGTCACTAATAAATGCTTTTGGATCTTAAAACTAAGCAAAAATGATAAATAATTAGTTACATTTTCAGAATATTAAACCTTAAACAGCTTATTTAAAAAAAAAAAATGAAGATGCACAATAACCTGAAAATAGATGAAATTCTTAAAACAACCCAATAAATTAAGAATTTTTTATTACATTTTTTGCAGTGTAACAAAAACAACAATAATAATAATAATAATAATAATTCGTTACATTTATATAGCGCTTTTTCTGAGACCTCAAAGCGCTTTACATAGATGGGGGAATCTCCTCAACCACCACCAATGTGCAGCTCCACCTGGATGATGCGACGGCAGCCATATTGCGCCAGAACGCCCACCACACACCAGCTTACTGGTGGAGAGGAGACAGTGATGAAGCCAATCAGTATATGGGGGTGATTAGGTGGCCATGATGGACAGAGGCCAAGGGGCAAATTTGGCCAGGATGCCGGGGTTACACTCCTACTCTTTTTCGAAGGACATCCTGGGATTTTTAATGACCACAGAGAGTCAGGACCTCGGTTTAACGTCTCATCCGAAGGACGAATCATATTTGACCTTTCTTAATTAAGATTCATGCACAAAAACTTGCATTTTATAGCTGTCACTTGTTTTTGGTAAAAAATACCTCAAAATTAGCTAAAGTTCACAAGAAGACCAATTTTCTTAAAATAAGATTTACATTTACTTTCTTAGATTTGAATTTTTGCAGTGTGGATATATCTACACGTCATATTTACTGTAAGAATTTAGAGATGCAACTTCTCAGAGCATTTTTAGGCCACACACAGAATAACAGAAGTGATGTTACGTCTCTAAATTCATGCACAGCATCGCTTTAATAATTAATATTAAGTTAGGGTGAGTTAAAAGAGTCACTAAGTCGGTTGTTGAACAACTAGTCAACCATCTTGCCTCATCCCAGCTGTCATATGTTATGTTTTTTGAAAATGTTGTGCTTGTGTCTCCACCAGTTAGCTGAACCAGCAAGACTTCTCTAGGTCGAACTGGTTGACCAGCATGAGCTCATAACCAGCGTAAACCAGCATTTGTGACACTCTGAGATTGTGTTTTAGCAGAGATCCTTCACATAACTGAGCAAGTGTTTTGGTTCCTTGTTTGTTGCGTCTCCGTGTCTTCGAATTATCCTGTACAGTTGTGTATGTGGAATACGTATACGCTGATGATTAGCATGCAGACATGCGCTAGTGTGCTCTTTCCGAGCCCTTAACCCCGACTTTCATCATCAGAGGAGCCGTATCAGTGCAGACAGGGGTCGAATGGGCAACTTCTCTCCACGTCTGCTTGATCTTTTAAAAGGAAATGTCACCGAGATGTCCTTCACCGATACACATCACCCAAAAAAAAAACAGTCATTTCAACCTCTTTGAACTCGGGCGAATTCTAACAGGGAGCAAATCACAGAGCGGCGAATAATGATTGTGCTCGGAGAGAAACATTGTTGAGGTCTGTTTTATTCTCTTCAATCATCGTATCAGATCGATTCAACCCATCAGACTGACATCAAACAGATGTCCTGAAATAAGGACATTACTGTGGGAAATTTAAGGGGAATTAAACTGAAGAGAGAATGTTAACAAACGGATGACGTGGTTGATAGTTAAATTAGTTTAATTCATAGACTGTAAAAAAATATGGACGTAGTGTCCGTGACGTCACTCGTAGTGTTTCTGAAGAGCGTTTTTGAAGCCCAAAGTGGGCGGAGCCGGCCGTCGCCATCTTGGCCATCATCACTCCCGGATAAACGGAAATGTGCTGCGAGGCGGATTAGCTGAGGTGACGTGACGCTAACAAACAGCAGATAAACGGCTAGTAGTGACATCAGCGGCAATCCACCTGTCACTCAAGTGGCCACACCCTTAATTATGCAGAGCTTTAAGGCTTAATATCATTTAAACGGATGAGTTATAAAAAAATTCACCCGCCTCACAGTCGTCATAAAGGGCAAAATTAGCGATATAGACCAAAACCACATTTTGCACCAGACTGTAAACATGTGTTTTTCTGCTGTAAAGTTGGGCATTTTAACATGGGATTGACTCTCTTCTGGAGCCTGTCTCTATGAACTGCAGTTTAAGTCACTTCAGTGTTGGATTCAAGAGAGAGAGCGGAAGGTTGTCGTTTGGTTCAATTACAGACAGGAGACACATATGTTGGGTAATGGACCACTTGCACTGAACTCCGTGACGCACTTCCGTTTGGAAACAATACATATCACTTATTTCCGGTTATGTTTACTTTCAATGTACTGTGGTCAATGAGTTGAACAAACCACCTAAAATGAGTGTCTGCGATAAGATTTAAAAATTTGAACATTTTTATTGAGAGAAGAAGGGATTTTCTGATGTTTACTGTGTGCAGAATTTTCCAAACTCAAGTTTTAATCCAAACCAAGCCAAACATAGTTACAGGCACCGATCGCGAGCATTCATTCATTCAACTATGTTAAAAAGACTGCAATAAAGCACCAATGCACACAAGCAATCCTTCTTATTAGTCAAATTCATTAAAAAAATGTAAACTAAACAGGTATAAGTAGGCTAAGAGAAAAACACTGTTAATGAGAAGACATATAGGACTGCTGCAGGTTAGTGGATAAATATATTTAGCCTATTTATTATTCAGAATGAACAGTTGGAAAGAAAATATATTTATAGGAACATTTCAGCAGGCTCAAGATAATTAATACAGAGATCATTATTCATTGTTTTAATCAATTGGCATCCATAAAACGTAGTGATGATCTGCATTCTCATGTGTGTATGTGCGCTGAACGCACTAACCGGAAACTCCCGGTATGTAATAAGTAGAACGCGGAAGTAGTTGTGCAAGTAGCCCATTGTTAGTCTAATCCAAACATGACAAATGCAAGCATCTGACTTTACCTGCATTCAGCACCTGCATATTGAACATGCATTATTAACTGTGTGTCTGGTGTCGTTCCAGTTCCTCCGGTTCTGTCCGTGCCACAGCAGTCCTTCAACGCCACGGCAGACTACCAGGAGTCCGTGACGTTCACCTGCATCACCTCCGGCTCCCCCGACCCTCAGGTGACCTGGTACTGGTGGGTAACAGTAACGTTTGTCAAGAGAAACTCTGAATGTTGGTGCCCAGCTGACTTTGGCTGATGTTCTAGCAAAGTTATGAACAAACGTTCTTCCGGTAACATTAAAGGGGTAGTTCACTCAAAAGATAAGAACCCTGGTGTTGTTCTAATGCTGTATGCCCTTGTGTTTTCTCAGAACTTGAAATACAGTCGTTGTATTCTTCTCTGGGGTGAATATATGTGTTTAGTTTGTCGTAGCAAGAAGATATCGCGTTCACATTTGTCAATCTGACTGATATTTTTGGGGAATTTCCTTTTTATTCATCTTATTTTCTCACAACTTGTGTGTTTTTCTGTGCGAGTCTTCAGCACAGAAGACCAATAGCCAAGGTCAGGATTTTTGTCAAATAATGTATGAAATTTTGTTTTTCACCGAACCCTATCATATACCCATGTGGAATATATGACACGTGTCGCATGAGATCTGTGATACTTTTGCGTGTTTTTTAAAAAGCTTGATGCTGGCCACTGCGATTATATGTATGAGCGCGAACAGGTCATTTTTCATTTTTTTTGTGGACTGAAAATGAACAACGCCAGGATTAGTAAAAAAAAAAATAGAGTGAACTATCCCTTTAATTAATTCTGCAGAACGATGTAATGGATTGTTCGCATAACCAAGAAAAACGTTCAAAAACTAGACATAAATGACCTTTTCCTAGCCTAATTGTGTCATTGCCAAAATGTTCTTAGAACATATGTTTTATTCCTTAAGCTTAGAGACAGACCTTAAAGATCCAGCGGTTGGGCATGAATGTGTGTGTGTCAGTGAGTGAGTGAGTGTGTGTGTGTGTGAGTGTGTGAGTGAGTGAGTGAGTGAGTGAGTGAGTGAGTGAGTGAGTGAGTGAGTGAGTGAGTGAGTGAGTGAGTGAGTGAGTGAGTGAGCGAGTGAGCGAGTGAGCGAGTGTGATTGAGTGAGTGAGTGAGTGAGTGAGTGAGTGTGTGTGTGTGTGTGTGTGTGTGTGTGTGTGTGTGTGTGTGTGTGAGTGTGTGAGTGAGTGTGTGAGTGTGTAACTGAGTGTGTGTGAGTGAGTGATTGAGTGAGTGAGTGAGTGTGATTGAGTGAGTGAGTGAGTGTGAGTGAGTGAGTGTGATTGAGTGAGTGAGTGAGTGAGTGAGTGAGTGAGTGAGTGAGTGTGAGAGTGAGTGAGTGAGTGTGATTGAGTGAGTGAGTGAGTGTGTGTGTGTGTGTGTGTGTGTGTGTGTGTGTGTGTGTGTGTGTGTGTGTGTGTGTGTGTGTGTGTGTGATTGAGTGAGTGTGATTGAGTGAGTGAGTGTGTGTGTGATTGAGTGAGTGTGATTGAGTGAGTGAGTGAGTGAGTGAGTGAGTGAGTGAGTGAGTGAGTGAGTGTGTGTGTGATTGAGTGAGTGAGTGTGTGATTGAGTGAGTGAGTGAGTGAGTGAGTGTGATTGAGTGAGTGAGTGTGTGATTGAGTGAGTGTGTGATTGAGTGAGTGAGTGAGTGTGATTGAGTGAGTGTGTGATTGAGTGAGTGAGTGAGTGAGTGAGTGAGTGAGTGAGTGAGTGAGTGAGTGTGTGTGTGTGTGTGTGTGTGAGTGAGTGTGTGAGTGTGTAACTGAGTGTGTGTGTGTGTGTGTGTGTGAGTGAGTGAGTGAGTGAGTGAGTGAGTGAGTGAGTGAGTGAGTGAGTGAGTGAGTGAGTGAGTGAGTGAGTGAGTGAGTGAGTGAGTGAGTGAGTGAGTGATTGAGTGAGTGAGTGAGTGAGTGAGTGAGTGAGTGAGTGAGTGAGTGAGTGAGTGAGTGAGTGAGTGAGTGAGTGTGTGAGTGAGTGTGTGAGTGAGTGAGTGATTGAGTGTGTGTGTGTGTGTGTGTGTGTGTGTGTGTGTGTGTGTGTGTGTGTGTGTGTGTGTGTGTGTGTGTGTGTGTGTGTGTGTGAGTGAGTGAGTATGTAACTGAGTGTGTGTGAGTGAGTGAGTGATTGAGGGAGTGTGGGGGGCCTTGACATCATTGCTGGTATATAGGTCACAGTGTCCTCGAATCATCTATCTCTCTGTATGCAAATGTCAGCGTGTCTGTGGCGTCGGACGTGAAGAGGTGATCTGTGCTTTGATCAGATGTTCAAAGCCTTGCATGATCACTGAGGCGAGGGCCGGAATCACTCAAACTCTGAGCTTTCTCTGAAATCTGTGCATTGTGTGAGGGAGCCTTTTGTAAATGTTTGCTCGCTGACCTGTGCGGACTAGAAGAGTTGCGTTGTACATTTCAATAGTTTGGCAAATCTGACAGACGTTGTTGAGATCTTTCTGGAATTCTAGAGGAGATGCATGTGAGAAACATCTGAGAAGCTGGACAACAGCCTCCATTTGTTCTCCGTATAGTCTCATTGCTGTCTGGAGATATTCTCTCTCAGTTTTTGATTTGTTTTTCTCATGAGTGGAGCTGATGAGAAGGTCCAGAGAAGTTCGAAAGGTCCATCAGTGAATATTGCAAGCGTAAAGTGCTGCGCAATTATAGTTTCCACCGATTTAAACCCATTAAGGATTGGCACGATAGTTTCGTAAATGTGCATCAAATCAAGAGGTATTTTTACCGCAGAAGAACAAAGTTCTCTTTAATTCACTCCAACTTCTTTTTGAGTTATGTCAGATGAGTTCACTGCTATAAAAGACACTGTGTAGATTCACAAATGAATAATAATGTGAGGTTTTTAAATGCTGTCCAGTTGCACAGACAGGAGATACATGATCCTGCAGGTTTCAGTTAATTATTTTTAATTTGATTAATAAGCATTAGGAAAAAAAAAATTCTAATTTGGGTCTATAGGATAATCTTTCATTTAAACATACCAGAGCAGAAAGTGTGCTTCAGGTTATTGTTAGCGCACCTGCTTTAGTTAATTATCATCATTATTTTCAGCTGTTAATTAGTTATTTTGTCATAGTTATGACTTTTTATGACTTATGAGTTTTATCTCATAATTGTGACTTATCTCATAATTTCAATTTATGTAATAATTTAATGAATTAGTATGTCATAACTTTGAATTGTCATAATTGTGACTTCATGTCTAATAATTTTGTAATAATTTTAATATATTATAGGATATTATAGTGTTCCATGGAAGAAGGAATGTCAAACAGGTTTGGAACGACATTGGATTTATTAAATGATGACAGAATGATCGCTATCTTTTTAAGACACGTCATCCAGGTCTCAATTGATTATTATTAAAGGACTGGTATTATGCCCTTTTCACAAGATGTAAAATAAGTCTCTGATGTCCCCAGAGTGTGTGTGTGAAGTTTTAGCTCAAAATACCCCACAGATATTTTTATATCGCATGTTAAAATCGTCACTTTTTGAGGGTGAGCAAAAACGTTTTGTGTCTGTCCCTTTAAATGCAAATGAGCTGCTGCTCCCGGCACAGGGGGCGGAGCTTCAAGAGCTTGTGTCCTTTTACCTCACACACACATGCACTGAAAATGTCAAACACTTTTAGCCTTTTATGTTCAAACCGGAGTCAGACAAGAAGAAGAAGAAGAAGAAGAAGAAGTTTTATTTATATAGCGCCTTTCCATAGCTCAAGGTCGCTTTACATTGTAAATTACAATACATTTAAACACTCACACATACATTACAGTCACATAGGATACAGATAGTCACATTATCCAAAATGCAAGTTATATAGATATGTTTTTAACTGGGTCTTGAAAGTAGCCACAGATGAGGTATTACGTAGTGTGAGAGGTAGTGAATTCCACAGTTGATGAGCATTAACACTAAATGACCTTCCACCTACAGTAGACAGCCGGAAACGAGGGGCGGACAATAAACCAAGTTCAGCTGATCTAGGTCAGACAAATATTGGGGAGCAAGACCATTTAATGCTTTGAATGTTATTAGCAATACCTTAAAGTGGATACGTGGTGCCACAGGTAGCCAGTGAAGTTCATGAAGCAGAGGAGTAATGTGAGCAGAATGCCTAGTGGAGGTGAGAACTCTTGCTGCAGAGTTTTGAACATAGGGGAGAGCGGGGCACAACCTAACGCTTTTTGACTTTCTCAGTTTGTGTAAATCTATTTATGGTTCAGAGTATTTATTTTTTCCCACATTAATTTCCCACATGTCTACTACAATTATGTGTTTTTGTTTTATTAATACATATACTTTTTTCTTGATATACCCCGAAAGAATGGAAGTGAAATGTGACAACATGCCCCATAGGTGGGGTACATTGTAACATGTGTGGGGCAAATTGTAACATGACCATATGGCAGCTTAAAATGTGATCTGATCTAATAAAAAAATATATACAAAACAAACTAAAATATTTTCTAAATAAAATACAATTAAAAACCTTTGTCATATAAAATAATGGCAATTTTTAATAATTAAATATAAACTCATTTTTGAGTTTTGGCTACGAACACATGAAAACACAGCTATACAACATAGTTCAAAACAAATAAATAATTTGTAATTTCTGGACATTGACACTCAGTCTTTATTCACCTTTTTCTCACGTTTTCTCAATAAAATTAATAATAGTATAGAATATAATAGCATATTTCTAATAGGGGCACATTGTAACGCAGTGTTACAACATGCCCCCGCCTGCACAACTGGGATTTAAACCCTGCTAGTGTCTTCTGCTAGTTAGCGAAGCATTAAAGAACTATCTCAACTGTTAAATAACATCTTGGAGATTAAAATAATATCAGATTTGTCTTATTTTAAATAAACACAAAAAATAGAGATGAAAAATTAACTTAAGTAAGAAATTTACTTTTGCTATGGTTTAATAAATGTCTATGGATATCTTCCAAAAATAAAATAATTTTGGCGGATTTTTTTTTCTATATAGTGTTGATATGGCAACTAGTAAATAAACAAAGTTTCGTCATCCAAGCATGTGCGGAAGTATTTAAAACAAGCGTGTTACAACTAACCCCGCGTTAGGTTGTGCCCCGCGCTCCCCTACTGTAATCTTGAAATTAGTTTTTTGGGAAGACCAAGAAATAAGGCATTACAGTAGTCCAGGCGTGATGTGATTAATGCATGAATTAATGTTTCAGCATCGGCTAAAGTGAGAGAAGATCGTAGACGAGCAATGTTACGAAGATGGAAAAAAGAGTTTTTAACAATAGAAGAAATATGAGAGCCAAAAGATAGAGTTGGATCGAATAAGACACCAAGGTTACGAATTGACAATGAAGGCTTAACGTGGATACCATCAATATCAAAGGACTGGTCCATCCTTTTGACTCGGTTTTCTTATCGTTTAATTTGAGGAAATTCAGGGACATCCAATGCTTGATGTCCCTGATACATGCAGTGAGTGAGTCAGGCAAAACTGGCCTATCGGAGCTGGTGGTAAGATAGATTTGAATGTCATCAGCATAGCAATGAAATTTAAGTCCATGCCTGCGTATGATGACACCAAGTGGATATATGTAGATGATGAACAATAGCGGGCCAAGAACCGAACCTTGAGGAACACCCTGTGTAAGTGAAGCAGTGGCAGATCTAAACCCTTGTATAGTGATGTAATACTTTCTGTCGCTGATGTAGGAAATGAGCCAGGAAAGAGCAGAGCCAGTGATGCCAATATCAGAAAGCCTAGAGATCATTATTTCATGGCAGACTGTGTCAAAAGCAGAGCTTAAATCAAGGAGCAACAAGATGCTTATCAGCCCTGAATCCATGGACAAAAGAATATCGTTAACCACCCGAAGAAGGGCAGTTTCAGTGCTATGTGATGGGCGAAAACCAGACTGAAAAGGTTCAAAAAGACCATTAACCCTTTCAAGGACTTTGCTTAAAAATGTTAAGTTGGATATTGGTCTGTAATTGTCCATATTTAGGTGGTCTAGGCCTGGTTTTTTAAGAATGGGGGTCACCGCAGCCATTTTTAATTCTGCTGGAACAGTGCCAGACACCAAACTACAGTTTATCATATGTGTTATGAAGGGTGCAACCTCGGACACACACAACTTAAGCAAAACAGTAGGTGTAGGATCAAGCCGGCAAGATGTAGAATTTGATGTCACAATTAGGTCACTTATGGCAGCAGGAGTAGTTAGAGTGAAAGCAGAGAGATAGTTTGTTGAGTGAGCGGAAGCAGCTAACTTTAAATGAACATTTGAGTCACTTATTTGAGGAGTGTTTTTGATAATGGATGCAGTGATTGACTTCAATTTATCGGAGAAGAATTGAGAAAAGCTATTTACAAGCCTTACAGAGCCCGAAATAACATGTTGTGGTGGATTTGTGAGTTTGTTAACCATTGCATAGAGTGATTTGGGCCTGCACTTGGAATTCCTAATGGTAGTGGTGAAATAAGAGGATCTAGCATCGTTAAGAGCTGTACGGTACTTAATAAGCAAGTAAGCAGACAATGATGGAGAGACTCAAGAAGAAGAGACAACATGTAGAAGCAACAGGACATTTCTGAATGGTTAGTTGGTGAATTTATGAAGCTGATGTGTAGTTATCTTCTAGTCATTGATTAGCATATTCTGTCTTGATAATCTATAAATCGTGTTCAGGGGGCGGGGTTTATGTAAATTCTAGGGTTGGGGATGTCACTAACCCGGGAGGAATGTGGTGTAGTCTCTACCAGCCGTTTGTTGTAGTCCTTAAAAAGCGATTTCTGTAAAAGCAAATGTCTCCCTTTGCTCTGAACTTTGAGCGTTGTAACTTTGCAGATGTTGTTTATGCTCAAACAGCAACATTACACACTAACTAAAGTTAGAAAAGTCAAATCATAATCAACCACCCCTTTAAATAGATTAATAAGCATTAATGAGTAATATTCTAATTCAGTTCTATAGAATTCAGTGCAATAAACATAAATAAAATAAATATAACTTTCATATAAATATACACTTCAGTATACCCGTAATAATGACGGAAAATATAACACTTACAATCCGATAGATTTATGAGCTTAATGTTAGTGCACACTGTTATAATTATCATCATTATTTTCAGCTGTTAATTAGTTATAGTTTGCATCTGTTCCTCATCCTATTTAAAGGCATAGTTAAGCCAGAAATTAACATTCTGTCATCATTTTGCTGATTCGATTCATGGCTTTTTCTTCTTTGAATCACAAAAGGAGATGTTTAGCAGATGTTCTCTTTCATTTGCACTGAATAATGACTCTGTAAATTTTGACAGAATCTTAATTTTCGGCTCTGGATTGTGTTTGAGTCCAGACTCGTGTCCCGACTGCTTCGGTTAGCTTGTTAAATCTAATTGCGTGTTCCCTTTGTTTTGCCTGATCGCCCTGCATCCACTTCCCTTAATTGTGGCCTTGTTATTGAGATTGAATTGTTCGGTACATGAATCTTCATTACTGTAGTTACTTTTCTTTTGTCTCTGCACTTTCTGTGGCTTAAACTCAGAAACTCTTCTGTGTGTCTTGGTTTAACTAACAAACAAAGATGTAAACAGTAGTTAGAGAACTACAACTTTTTATAAAATTAATCATTTTATTCAGATTATAATTTCAATGTTGTTCTTTTAAACTTTCTGTTCAACAAAGAATCCTGTTAAAAAAATAGAAAAAATAGTAAACTGTTTTCAACATTGATAATTAAAATGTTTCTTCATCATCAAATCATCATATTAGAGTGATTTCTGAAGGATCATGTGACACTGAAGACTGGAGTAATGATCTAATATAAAATAAATGTGTTGTTAACATGACATAAAATTGCTCACATTAAGATATAAGTTGTTTGTTTTTTTCCTAAAGAGTCTTTATGCAGTCATGTAGTCATGGACATTACCTTTCTACAAATTAATTTCTACACAAATGGGATATAAGTGAGGAAATGTTATTTTATAGACTGTATTAAAGAGGACCTTTTCTGCTTTCATCATCTGTGTTTAGTGTGTAATGTTGCTGTTTGATCATGAAAAAGCTCCAGTTCTTCTCTATATCAGTGTCAGTGTTTCTGAACTCCTGAAACGCCTCCATTGTAGTCTTGAGTTTCTTCCGAACACGTCACAATATTCCTCATTTAAATAATTTATGCGCAGAATAAAGGGGCGGGGCCTGGTCGAGTTATTTAGTAGTGTGTTAAACTGGCAGTTATGGAAAGGGGCGGGACATTTCCCAAACACACTCGAAGCGCTCGACCAATCACAACACACTGCTCCAGCTGACCAATCAGAGCACAGTGTGCTTTTCAGAAGGAGGGGCTTCATAGAGACAGGAAGTAAACAGAGCGTTACTGACAGACTGGGAAGAGAGGTAGGGCTGTGACGGTGGCAGTTTTTTACCACCGCGGTAGTAATGGACCCAAATACCGGCGGTGTTGCGGTGGTTGGGGGGGGGGGGGTTGTTTTGAAATAAAAGAAACAACACACTAAAATGCCTGTAAAGCATTGAAATAAATATCAGTAAATACTGGTAACTTGCATAATATAATAAAGTTTAATCTATTTTAAAAAAAAAACAAAAAAAAAAACTTTCGTTTAATATTTCCACACAAAGGCGCGTGAAAGCCTACCGCTCTGCGCTTTGAGAGGGATGTGGGACACGAGCAGGAAAGAGACCATCGATCTCTTTTCTGATATCTTCATGTTTTCTACTTGTAAAAGGTATGAAGAGCGAATTTTATCTTCTACAAGGGCAAGGCATTTAGGCTGTTTGCGCGCTGCCAGAGAAAGCCAAACTAAAATTACCCGCGCGTGTGAAACGCGCTTTACAAAATGAACTTGACGCGCCTTACCAATTATCATATGTCTAACAAGCACAAACTGTGTTAAAAAGAAGTTGACTTACAAGTAAAAATGTAGGCTATCTCTCCTACAGTGTTTTTTCTACTTTACCACAGTAAAGAATACGAAAATAATCGACCTAAAATCGAACAAAGGAAGAAACGTTTATAACGCGTCTTTGGGTGAGACGCGATATGGTAAAAGAAAAAAGACATTCCATGCAGGGTTGAGTCACGATTTTTGAATATTCGATTAGTTGATTTAATTATAGAATATCTAATGTTCTAATGTCTGTTGTGCGATCATTCTTTAAAATAAAATCTCCATGTTCTGGTGCTGATGCGGCGGTGACGCGTTCATGTAACCGGAGGGTGACGCTGCCAATAACGCACATAACAGCTGTCACAAAGAACCGGCAAAAGTAATGATTATGAACATGTCAAATATAGCAAGGAGACATTTGAATTGTTTATTAATAAAGTGTTTTTTTTGTGTGTGTGCGTGTGTGTGTGTGTGTGTGTGTCAGTGTCGGGCTGCAAAGATGAAGTTGACGATGCTCACTCTTCGCAGTGAACGCGCCTAGAGAGAAATGCACACTTCATACGGAATACATAAGCATGCTAGTCGGTTTATTTTCGTTTTGAATTGTTTTGTTTAAAAGTAGATAATTCAAGCTTTCTATAAGGAATAACTAATGGAATATTTTTTAATTCGCTAATAATCGGGTGACCAGATCGCAAACCAGAATTCAAAGCCGACAAAGCTTAAGTTTATGGGCTCACGTACAACTCTCTCAATTCGTCATGAATTCAAACTTTTCCATGGCTGCGATATAACATTTAATTGCTAACCTATTATTTATTTTGTAAACAAAGCTTTGTGTGTCATAATATTAATGTAAAACATGCATTCATATACAAATTTTTTTTTAGACGAACCACCGCCGGTACTACTCAGCCACCGCGGTGGCGTTTTACAACCGCGGTGATGCGGTTGTCAAGTTTACCGGCACAGCCCTAAAGAGAGGAGCCGCAACAATGGAGAATATGAGGAAAATAATCAACATTCAAGTTCTAGTAGAGCCTGAAACAACATCAAGACTTTATAAAAGGGCAGAATAGGTCCGATTTCATATCTGTTGTTATTCCAGCTACAGGTAATCATCTCATCAACCGATGTTTTCTCTCCTCAGGAAGGGTCACATGATCGAGCGTTCGGAGCAGTATGTGTTGAACACTATGGATGGGGGCAAAAGCACACTGACCATTAAAAACATTGGTCAAGGGGACGGAGGACCGTACATCTGTCGCGCCACAAACAAGGCCGGGAGCTCGGAGAGTCAGCTGATCCTCAAAGTGTTCGGTGAGGAAATATTCATCTTCAGTCTTCATTGATTAGTGTTTTTTTGTTGTGTTCTCTCAGGCTACGTCTACATTAATCCAACACTATCTCACGACCAATTCGTACGAATTCGTACAAATTAGTAAAATGTGGCTAATTCGTATGATTTGTCTAAACCCCAGTGACGGTTAGGTTTAGGGGCGGGGTCAGGGGTAGGTCATTCGTACAAATTCATACGAATTTTGTTAACTCGCTCATACCTGTATTTACATCCTGTTTTCGGTCAAAGTCCACAGTAATCGATTGTCGAGTTCACGCGCATTGGTTTTGTACCTATGATCATGCGCGTGAACTCGACAATCGATTACTATGGACTTCGACCGAAAACAGGAAGTAAATACAGGTATGAGCGCTGGCTGAATAAACATCATTTTTATTCATATCTTTCACATCTACTGCAGTCAGATTCACTCGTGTTCACTCTGAAGGAATCACTCACATGACCTGTGCACTTGTAATGACACATCAAGGATGTTAAGAGGCTAAAAGCAGGTTTAAAACTTGCCCCATTGAAGTCAACAGGGTGCAAATTTTAAAAAGAGGATAACACGGTGTAGGCAACACCGATTTTTGTCGTTGTTCTCTGTATTGACAGCACTCCAAATGTACAAAAAAATGAGCTCAATGTTAAAATTGACCGGAGTTCTCCTTTAATGGAAACGCTGTAATCGTTTTTTTTCACATTTAGAAAAAATCGCAAATGTTTTGCGCAAATCTGTAATGGAAACGAGCCTATTGTGACAGAGGAAGTCTTTACTCGAGGCAGAGTCTTCTTTTCTTTTTCCATTCAGTTGCTTTCCACTCTTCACTCTCTTGAAGAAACTGAAGCAATGCGCCACAAACATGAGGCCGGCAGCGCAGTAAACGCGCCTCTATCTCAAACAGAGAAATGAAAGACTGTTCAATTATCGTGGAGGAACTCCAGCAGGTTCTTTTATAGGATCCAGATTCAATTCATCTTTTCCTGAAGCTGCTGTGCATATTCAGAAACTGATTATTTTGATTGGACCTCCAGTGTTTTGCATGGAAATGTATGGAGATTTATTCTCCTCCATCAAGATCCAAGAGCCGGAGACGCTCGTTCTTCGGAGAGCACATTTATATTGTGCTCTTATTGGGTGGGAGTTTTGTTGTGCCGAACGTGGAGTGCCAACACATTTGTGACTTTGTAACGTTTGTAGAGCTTGACATTCACTCGAGAGGGAGACAGACGACAGGGAAAACAAACCAACTAAACTGAAACAGACGTCACACACTGTGTAATATCACTGCTTTGCATCTCTAAACCTAATTAAAACTGTGATTGGTGTCAAATTAATATTTAGGGAACCATCCGATTAGCAATAATAGTGAAAACAAAAATATAGCAAATATTGACCATCTGTTGACAGAAATTCATCAATACAGTTTATGAATATTGAACTATTTATACAAATTTATTTTTACATATTTCTAAATATTTAGGGAACACTCTGATCATCAATAACTGAGAAAATAAAAATATAGATAAAGCAAATATTGACCGTCTGTTGACGGAAATTCATCAATACAGTTTATGAATATTGAAATATTTATACATATTTGTTTTTTTTTTTATATTTCTAAATATTTAGGGAACACTGATCATTAATAATTGAGAAAATAAAAATATAGATAAAGCAAATATTGACCATCTGTTGACGGAAATTCATCAATACAGTTTATGAATATTGAACTATTTATACATATTTATTTTTACATATTTCTAAATATTTAGGGAACACTCTGATCATCAATAATTGAGAAAATAAAAATATAGATAAAGCAAATATTGGCCGCCTGTTGACAGAAATTCATCAATACAGTTTATGAATATTGAACTATTTATACATATTTATTTTTACATATTTCTAAATATTTAGGGAACACTCTGATCATCAATAATTGAGAAAATAAAAATATAGATAAAGCAAATATTGGCCGCCTGTTGACGGAAATTCATCAATACAGTTTATGAATATTGAACTATTTATACATATTTATTTTTACATATTTCTAAATATTTAGGGAACACTCTGATCATCAATAATTGAGAAAATAAAAATATAGATAAAGCAAATATTGGCCGCCTGTTGACAGAAATTCATCAATACAGTTTATGAATATTGAACTATTTATACATATTTATTTTTACATATTTCTAAATATTTAGGGAACACTGATCATCAATAATTGAGAAAATAAAAATATAGATAAAGCAAATATTGACCATCTGTTGACAGAAATTCATCAATACAGTTTATAAATATTGAAATATTTATACATATTTTTTTTTAAATATTTCTAAATATTTAGGGAACACTCTGATCATCAATAATTGAGAAAATAAAAATATAGATAAAGCAAATATTGGCCGTCTGTTGACGGAAATTCATCAATACAGTTTATGAATATTGAACTATTTATACATATTTATTTTTACATATTTCTAAATATTTAGGGAACACTCTGATCATCAATAATTGAGAAAATAAAAATATAGATAAAGCAAATATTGGCCGCCTGTTGACGGAAATTCATCAATACAGTTTATGAATATTGAACTATTTATACATATTTATTTTTACATA
>NC_137123.1:62967899-62972899 GCF_949319135.1 Squalius cephalus
GCAGTTCTGTCTTCGCAAGGTTGAGTTGAAGGTCTTGGTCCTTTGCTCGCTGTTTTGCTATTATTCTCGTGCACTGAGTCGTTCACTAAGCTGAGCAGCCAATCAGAGGTCCCTCTTTCACCGACGGTGCAACAGTGCGGAACACAGCGGAAAAACTATGTCGGCCGACGCTCAGAAACGGCCCAATGTTGCCCGACGGCCGATCGTCGGCTAGGTGTGTCCCAGGCTGTAAATGACTGTTCCTCTGATCCTCTGGTTGGAATGAGAGGTAGAGTTGTGTGTCGTCAGCATAACAGTGATGGGAGAAACCATGTTTCTGAATGACAGATCCTAGTGATGACATGTAGATGGAGAAGAGAAGCGGTCCCAGCACTGAGCCTTGAGGAACTCCAGTAGCTAGATGATAACAGTGATGGGAGAAACCATGTTTCTGAATGGCAGATCCTAGTGATGACATGTAGATGGAGAAGAGAAGCGGTCCCAGCACTGAGCCTTGAGGCACTCCAGTAGCTAGATGATAACAGTGATGGGAGAAACCATGTTTCTGAATGACAGATGCTAGTGATGACATGTAGATGGAGAAGAGAAGCGGTCCCAGCACTGAGCCTTGAGGAACTCCAGTAGCTAGATGATAACAGTGATGGGAGAAACCATGTTTCTGAATGACAGATCCTAGTGATGACATGTAGATGGAGAAGAGAAGCGGTCCCAGCACTGAGCCTTGAGGAACTCCAGTAGCTAGATGATAACAGTGATGGGAGAAACCATGTTTCTGAATGGCAGATCCTAGTGATGACATGTAGATGGAGAAGAGAAGCAGTCCCAGCACTGAGCCTTGAGGCACTCCAGTAGCTAGATGATAACAGTGATGGGAGAAACCATGTTTCTGAATGACAGATCCTAGTGATGACATGTAGATGGAGAAGAGAAGCGGTCCCAGCACTGAGCCTTGAGGCACTCCAGTAGCTAGATGATAACAGTGATGGGAGAAACCATGTTTCTGAATGACAGATCCTAGTGATGACATGTAGATGGAGAAGAGAAGCGGTCCCAGCACTGAGCCTTGAGGAACTCCAGTAGCTAGATGATAACAGTGATGGGAGAAACCATGTTTCTGAATGAGGGATCCTAGTGATGACATGTAGATGGAGAAGAGAAGCGGTCCCAGCACTGAGCCTTGAGGAACTCCAGTAGCTAGATGATAACAGTGATGGGAGAAACCATGTTTCTGAATGACAGATCCTAGTGATGACATGTAGATGGAGAAGAGAAGCGGTCCCAGCACTGAGCCTTGAGGAACTCCAGTAGCTAGATGATAACAGTGATGGGAGAAACCATGTTTCTGAATGAGGGATCCTAGTGATGACATGTAGATGGAGAAGAGAAGCGGTCCCAGCACTGAGCCTTGAGGCACTCCAGTAGCTAGATGATAACAGTGATGGGAGAAACCATGTTTCTGAATGACAGATCCTAGTGATGACATGTAGATGAAGAAGAGAAGCGGTCCCAGCACTGAGCCTTGAGGAACTCCAGTAGCTAGATGATAACAGTGATGGGAGAAACCATGTTTCTGAATGACAGATCCTAGTGATGACATGTAGATGGAGAAGAGAAGCGGTCCCAGCACTGAGCCTTGAGGAACTCCAGTAGCTAGATGATAACAGTGATGGGAGAAACCATGTTTCTGAATGACAGATCCTAGTGATGACATGTAGATGGAGAAGAGAAGCGGTCCCAGCACTGAGCCCTGAGGCACTCCAGTAGCTAGATGATAACAGTGATGGGATAAACCATGTTTCTGAATGGCAGATCCTAGTGATGACATGTAGATGGAGAAGAGAAGCGGTCCCAGCACTGAGCCTTGAGGAACTCCAGTAGCTAGATGATAACAGTGATGGGATAAACCATGTTTCTGAATGGCAGATCCTAGTGATGACATGTAGATGGAGAAGAGAAGCGGTCCCAGCACTGAGCCTTGAGGAACTCCAGTAGCTAGATGATAACAGTGATGGGATAAACCATGTTTCTGAATGACAGACACTAGTGATGACATGTAGATGGAGAAGAGAAGCGGTCCCAGCACTGAGCCTTGAGGAACTCCAGTAGCTAGATGATAACAGTGATGGGATAAACCATGTTTCTGAATGACAGACACTAGTGATGACATGTAGATGGAGAAGAGAAGCAGTCCCAGCACTGAGCCTTGAGGCACTCCAGTAGCTAGATGATAACAGTGATGGGATAAACCATGTTTCTGAATGGCAGATCCTAGTGATGACATGTAGATGGAGAAGAGAAGCGGTCCCAGCACTGAGCCCTGAGGCACTCCAGTAGCTAGATGATAACAGTGATGGGATAAACCATGTTTCTGAATGGCAGATCCTAGTGATGACATGTAGATGGAGAAGAGAAGCGGTCCCAGCACTGAGCCCTGAGGCACTCCAGTAGATAGATGATAACAGTGATGGGATAAACCATGTTTCTGAATGGCAGATCCTAGTGATGACATGTAGATGGAGAAGAGAAGCGGTCCCAGCACTGAGCCCTGAGGCACTCCAGTAGCTAGATGATAACAGTGATGGGATAAACCATGTTTCTGAATGGCAGATCCTAGTGATGACATGTAGATGGAGAAGAGAAGCGGTCCCAGCACTGAGCCTTGAGGAACTCCAGTAGCTAGATGATAACAGTGATGGGATAAACCATGTTTCTGAATGGCAGATCCTAGTGATGACATGTAGATGGAGAAGAGAAGCGGTCCCAGCACTGAGCCTTGAGGAACTCCAGTATCTAGATGATAACAGTGATGGGATAAACCATGTTTCTGAATGACAGACACTAGTGATGACATGTAGATGGAGAAGAGAAGCAGTCCCAGCACTGAGCCCTGAGGCACTCTAGTAGCTAGATGATAACAGTGATGGGATAAACCATGTTTCTGAATGACAGACACTAGTGATGACATGTAGATGGAGAAGAGAAGCGGTCCCAGCACTGAGCCCTGAGGCACTCCAGTAGCTAGATGATAGCAGTGATGGGATAAACCATGTTTCTGAATGACAGACACTAGTGATGACATGTAGATGGAGAAGAGAAGCAGTCCCAGCACTGAGCCCTGAGGCACTCCAGTAACTAGATGATAACAGTGATGGGATAAACCATGTTTCTGAATGACAGACACTAGTGATGACATGTAGATGGAGAAGAGAAGCGGTCCCAGCACTGAGCCCTGAGGCACTCCAGTAACTAGATGATAACAGTGATGGGATAAACCATGTTTCTGAATGACAGACACTAGTGATGACATGTAGATGGAGAAGAGAAGCAGTCCCAGCACTGAGCCTTGAGGCACTCCAGTAGCTAGATGATAACAGTGATGTGAGAAACCATGTTTCTGAATGGCAGATCCTAGTGATGACATGTAGATGGAGAAGAGAAGCGGTCCCAGCACTGAGCCTTGAGGAACTCCAGTAGCTAGATGATAACAGTGATGGGATAAACCATGTTTCTGAATGACAGACACTAGTGATGACATGTAGATGGAGAAGAGAAGCGGTCCCAGCACTGAGCCCTGAGGCACTCCAGTAGCTAGATGATAACAGTGATGGGATAAACCATGTTTCTGAATGACAGATCTAGTGATGACATGTAGATGGAGAAGAGAAGCGGTCCCAGCACTGAGCCCTGAGGCACTCCAGTAGCTAGATGATAACAGTGATGGGATAAACCATGTTTCTGAATGGCAGATCCTAGTGATGACATGTAGATGGAGAAGAGAAGCGGTCCCAGCACTGAGCCTTGAGGAACTCCAGTAGCTAGATGATAACAGTGATGGGATAAACCATGTTTCTGAATGACAGACACTAGTGATGACATGTAGATGGAGAAGAGAAGCGGTCCCAGCACTGAGCCCTGAGGCACTCCAGTAGCTAGATGATAACAGTGATGGGAGAAACCATGTTTCTGAATGACAGATCTAGTGATGACATGTAGATGGAGAAGAGAAGCGGTCCCAGCACTGAGCCTTGAGGCACTCCAGTAGCTAGATGATAACAGTGATGTGAGAAACCATGTTTCTGAATGGCAGATCCTAATGATGACATGTAGACAGAGAAGAGAAGCGGTCCCAGCACTGAGTCTTGAGGAACTCCAGTAGCTAGATGATAACAGTGATGGGATAAACCATGTTTCTGAATGGCAGATCCTAGTGATGACATGTAGATGGAGAAGAGAAGCAGTCCCAGCACTGAGGCTTGAGGCACTCCAGTAGCTAAATCATAACAGTGATGGGAGAAACCATGTTTCTGAATGGCAGATCCTAGTGATGACATGTAGATGGAGAAGAGAAGCGGTCCCAGCACTGAGCCTTGAGGCACTCCAGTAGCTAGATGATAACAGTGATGGGAGAAACCATGTTTCTGAATGGCAGATCCTAATGATGACATGTAGATGGAGAAGAGAAGCAGTCCCAGCACTGAGCCCTGAGGCACTCCAGTAGCTAGATGATAACAGTGATGTGAGAAACCATGTTTCTGAATGGCAGATCCTAATGATGACATGTAGACAGAGAAGAGAAGCGGTCCCAGCACTGAGCCTTGAGGAACTCCAGTAGCTAGATGGTGCGATATTAAGAACATTTGTGCCATCAAATATCTGTCTTACAGTATGTTCTTTTTTTTTTTTAATTGTCATTATTCAAAGATGAATGTGAGATTTGCATTAATACAGTAATTCTTTACTGAATTGCAAAATTAAAATGACAGTAGTAGACAGGCACAGATACATTTACAGTAGGAACAAATTTAGTTTCTATAGAACTACAAAAAAGGAGACGTAAAACAAATGAATAGTAAAAAATGATTAATTCTTATATGTATATTAGTGCTGTCAAATAGTTTAAGCATAAAAGTTGATATATTGTTGATATGTATGTTGATATGTTATATATATTTATATATATATATATATATATAAGGAATAATTGATGACAGGCCGTTGAA
>NC_137123.1:62977899-62985399 GCF_949319135.1 Squalius cephalus
TTATTTTTGTAGCGCGTCTCCCATCCAATAATTGCTTTATTTAGTGAGCAGTGAGACTCCCTAACTTTGACCATGTTTATTGATACTTAAAGTCCCCCTTAAAACTCATATTTGATCACCAAAATGACATCCTTGAAAAAAATTTATTCATGCCTTAAATTAGCTTGAATGTAACTCGACACCCTTGCCTCATTTAGTATGCGCGGATATATGAATATGCAAATGAGCCCCGCCTCCACTCACTCACTCAGCTCAGAGATCCACTGGTTGACGATCACACGTTGATCTGATTGGTTACAAGGTAGTTTGTGACGTCAGAAACACCAGCGATTTCAAAGCGTGTTTTTGAGACTGTCTTTGGTTCACTGCAGTTTTAAGGAGGAAATACTCAGCAATGCTGTCGACTTATGAATTTACACATGGTTTGTCTTGAAGCATATTTAAAACACCACACAGACATATAAACAACATTAAAAACTTGATTTTCACCACAGGGGGACTTCAGTATCTAGAGTTGCCCAAGCAGGAATAAATAAAGATTAAAAAGGGCCCTAAAACAGAGCCCTGAGGGACGCCAGTAGAAACTGGTCCAATATCAGACCTGTATTCCCCTAAAGAAACAAACTGTCTGCGTTCGGTCAAATAAGATCTAAATCAATTTAAAACGGCGCCAGAAATACAAAAAAATAATAATAATTATATACAGTAGTCAACATTTGAAGTTCATCAAAGTTGTCCTAAGACAAGAACGGGTATTGTTCAAAATTCATGTATAACTTCGACTCAGAAGTCAGCTTCAAGACTCACACAGGAGTTCGTAGGCCGCCCTCTTTTGTCACTCACTCAATGGTCTTCAACTGAAACACTGTGCCTTACTATAAATAGCTTATTATCACTTATGACACAGGCTCAGATAACAGCTTTTAGCTGACATTGACTGAGAGAGACTCTGAGGCATTCAGGACTGGTACGCATACATTTTCAAAAACTTCTAACCTCAGACTTTATCTACCATCTTTTAACTCCAGCCCAACTTAAGACATATTTGCCAGAAATGACATGCATTTTCAAATAAACATAATTTTTATATATTTTTGCAACTCACATTTGTTGGAGTCATGAATTTTACATCAACCTGTATTCATCAATTCACTTATAAAAATTATTATTATAGCTCTTTCCTTTAAAAGGATTCCCTTAAGACTTCAATCTTTTAACCTGGTTTTTATCTCTTGTTCTTTCTCAGACGAAAACTTTAATATCCTCATATTAAACACTGATCTACTTTCAAACCCACATTAACACCAGAAATTTCTGTCACTTTCACATTTTCTCACCTTCTGAGTGTCCATTTACATCTTAGCTAATTTGGTTTTATCATCAACTTAACTGATTACAAAACAAGTATGTATTTATTCTCTGGAAGCCGGGCTAAATAATCAAGCAATGTTGCTGTATTCCTAGCATGGGCTAGACCCGCAGTCACTACTCAGATCCTAAATACAGACATTGTCTATAATCATAAATACCAGGATATATGCACTATTTTTTAAACTATAATTTCCAATTCATTTTATAATAAACAAAGGTGGATGGTAATCCATTCTTTTCACTACCGTTCAAAACACAATGGTTGTCAATACTAAAACTAAACAAAAATATAATTAAGACCCATAATAATCCATCTAAGCACTTTAAGTCTCTGCTGAATTCATCCTTCAGTTTACAGTCACATAGCATGTACCATCTTATCTATAACATCTTATACCTTTTTTTTTTCCTTTCAAAAATAGAAATAAAATCAAACATTCACATCACTATTTCAATCATTATTTTACCACTAAAATATAGAATTGTTCCCCATTCTGCTTAATAAAACTTTTGTTAATTCCTTATCTTTATATCACGTTAATCCCTGTTAATCATACTCAGTGCCTTATTATTTTTTATCTGATAATTATAGCTTTCCTGTAGCTCAAACAGTAGAGCATTGGCGTTTGCAACGTCAAGGTCATGGGTTCGATTCCCAGGGAAAGCAAGAACTGATAAGAATGTAAATGTGTAGCTTGAAATGCAATGCAAGTCGCTTTGGATAAAAGCATCTGCCAAATGCATAAATGTAAAACTTTGATGAAAGATTTTGATCCACTTCAAATGTTGACTACTGTATAATAATAATGGCAAAAATACTCAACTAAATTGTTAAAACTAAACTAAAATTGTAACTAATAAATGTGTACGTTTCACTAATGTGGATTGATTTGTTTGTGATGGTTTAGAGTCAGGACGGCCGTGTGGAAGTGCGTGGACGGCACGGGAAATCCATGTTGACCATCAGCGGCGTCCGACTCTCAGACTGGGGTCGGTTCGACTGTGAAGCTCTCAGCAGGATCGGAGGTCATCAGAAGAGCATGTTCTTGGATATCGAGTGTAAGATGCACAAAAATCTTTTTCAGCAAGCATTGTTGTTTTTATGCAGAGATGTTTGTGCAAGCTTCTCTATATGTGCATTTCAGAATACAAAATACATGCTTTGGTGTCAATCATCACTAGAAGTATTTCATAGCAAACATCTACTGTACAACATCCTAGCAACCACATAGCAACACAAAAAAGTGACTATTGAGCCAAAGTTGTGCCAACTTCATAAAAAAAATACTGGAGAAGCAACTTTGTAGCCTTTCCTCGCTTAATTAATTATTTTACCCCACTTGAAATTAATGATTCTGAGTATCCTACACAAAAGAAGAAACGGCCCTCAGTGGGGCTAATTACGGAAGGAATTGTTCCCAAGTAATTAATTCCTCATATTCACATTAATTTCCAGGTCCGTCTCATGAAATGCCAAACCTTGGGGTCACTCGTTGTCAAAACTGACCTTTGTAGATATCTGTTTTTATTGCTTCAAATTCATTTGTCCCTGTTTCGTGCATTAGGCTAACATTGCACATTAATGCCACTGTGAAACAGCATCTGTCACAATCGGAGAAACGCAGTGAGATGCTAATGAAAGGCCTTGAATGCGAGGCGCTGACCTTGATATCACCGCGCCGTGATGCGTCGTCATGTCATATGCTTAGCGTGGAGGTTCACGGCCAACGGGTGAAAAAGGACGTTCTGAATGAGCGTGGCAGGAGCTAGCCAACCGTTACCGGGCTGCTAATGAACTCATTTATTTAGTACCGCCGCTCTTCTCTGCGCGGCTCCTTAGATGGGACAGTGAGCCCAGCATCAATCTCTCTAATGGAAACCTTCTAGTCGGCGTAAAACAGGAATAACGCTGAATGAATGCGGACACCCTCAGCGCTTAAACTGAAACACTGGATCAGTTTTAGGTCTGTGGAAAATGCATTTCATCTTTATGACTTGCATCTGTTTACCGCAAACGCATCTGACGTAATGGAGTGAGACTGTAAAGTCTTTCTTTGTTGCAATCAATATTACTCTTCTTTAAAGGCTGTTTCACACGGTTCACAGCAGCATTCCCAAGTGCACTAAAATACATTGAAATAAATTCAAGGTACAGCGTTGCATGTTCAGGCCAGTGTTATTTATTCATTGTTATTAATATTTTATATATATTTACATTTATTTTTTTATAAGTTTTAAATTTTTAATTAAAATAATTAATTATATTAAAATATATATATATAAAAAAAATATATATATATATATATATATTGTTTATCTTTTAAAAAAAAACTTTTTAAGTTACAAACTTTTTTGATGGTTTTACTTTTATTTTTTAGTATTAGTTCATTAGTTTGCAATAGTGTGTGTGTGTACAGTATATATGTAGATATATATTATTTTTTTTAATTAGTTTTAAGATTTTTCATTTTTAGTTTTATTTTATTTGTTTTATTTTATTAATAATTTTATTAATTAATATTTATTTGTTTTAGTAATTTAGTTGTGTGTTTTTGTCATTTTTATTAGTCTTTGGGGTTTTTTAAATGTCTATACAGCTTTTTTTCATTTTTATTGCAGTTTTAGTCATTTTAGTCCATCAAATTATTCTAAATGATTTGAGAAATGTGAATGATGAAGGTTTTTATATTTTTTATTTTATGGTTTTACTTTTGGTTATAGTTATTCATGGAGATACTTTTATATTAATATTTTGAATTAGTATATAATATACATGTATATGTGTATATTATACTTTTAATTGCGTGACACAATGCTTGACATGTTATGCTCGTGTTAAAGCCCTGATGAACGACATTTGAGTGAGTCTTTATTTTTACTTTTGAAACAAGCTTCTAATTGTTGGTTTCTAGCTGGTCCAATCTACACCGAAAAAAAAAAAAAGCCTGAAAACCAATCACTCAGAAATTGCTTGTAAATATCACGTACAAGTACAAAGAAACAGCATGTAACATTGAATTAAATGTGACATTTTGAAGTAGAAAAACTGAAATAGTGTTTTATTGATCAGCTGGAGAGTCTAAAAACCTGCCAGTATTGAATCTCTGTTTCTTTTTTTCCAGATGCACCGAAGTTCCAGACTAATCAGACCATCTTCTACTCATGGGAGGGAAACCCCGTGAACATCAGCTGTGACGTGAGGTCCAATCCTCCAGCCACGATGCTGTGGAGACGAGACCGCTTTACCATCTCCAGTCAAGGGACCAGCAACATTCGCATTCACACTGCAGAGGGACGATCGCTTCTGGAGGTTCAGTTACATCACACTCATGCACTTTAAAGCTACAATATGTGTTTGTATTTTCGCCGCTAGGGGTCGCTAACCTCTTACAATAACAAAGGCGTAGATTGATGATGCATAAGCGGAATTATGGAACTTGTCGTCATGCCGATTGATAAGTTTATGGATGAGTGAAAACATTGATGTTTTTAACATGACTGTGGCGCGATTGCTAATGAGAGACAGATATCAGCAGCGGATATAAAGGAATGAGGATATTTCATTCTACCGAACTAACTTACCCTCAAGAGCTGAATTAATACACACAGGTCAGTTTATTAGACGAATGAAACTTATGAGGTAACGCAGCGCTGTTTCACTTGCTCTACACTATCACACTAAACTGCATTTGAGTGTTAAAGTTATAATGTTATTCTGTGTTAGTTTGTCTGTATGAGACTAGCAGTGAGATCAACATTAGAATAACATACTGATCATATTCTAACATTTCATCATGTTGAGCTATATAACATTGATTAGTTTTATGTACATTTGCTCACCTGTCTAATAAAGTACATGCAAGAGCGGCGTCTCTGTCAAGTCGAAGTTAGCCGCGGACGCTAGCTCTCGGCATCTCGAAAACGCCATGCTGATATTGATCCTCGTTTTAGTTCTCCTTTTGTCCCAAAGTCTGCTTGCCATGATCCATAATGTTTGAACGAAACAACAACAGCGTGAGCGCGCCGCTAGACGTAACCCAGTTGTCCACGTCTGTCGCCATGGTTACAACGGCAGTACGAGCGGAAACCAGGGATAACGCGGATATTACGTCATTGACAGGCGACAAGTGAACATGGACGAGCCATTATTTAAAATTGTGAATTTCTCTGAATTTATGAATTCTCTGAAACATTTAGGATAATGTAAGTACATAATTGAAAGAAATATATAACACTGTGCAAGTGGTTTTTGGAAATTTTGATACAAAAATGTTACATATTGCACCTTTAATACCTGAGCACCAAAGGTGGATCTCCTAGTTTTCTTCTTCTTCTGCTCTTGAGTCTATGGTAGCCCATAGAACCACTTGTGGGAAAGTTATGAAATTTGGCAGATGGATAGAAGACAGTCTGAATATTAACCACAGCAATTTTGGAGTCTCTAACTCAATCCCAAATCCCACACCCAGTTTTCCCAAAGAGGACATTTTGGGCAGTGGCCATTTTGAATTTTGACGTAAAATGCTATATTTTATGAACGCATTGGCATATCATTATGAAAATTGGCATGTGTCTTTGGCATGATGCATTGTAGGTGCACAAACGTTTTGGGGCAGCGCCACCTTGTGGTCAAAAATTATAACGAAAATTAATAAAATGCTAATATCTTTTGATTAATTTTGCCTATTGTAATGAAACTGATCTTGATAGATTCCTTCTACTAGATCTTCTACTAGATTCCTACTTTTTCAAGCTCCTCCTAGCCCGTTTGTCCGATTTTCATCAAATTAGACTCAGATCATCTTCAGGCCATGCCAGAAAATAGTTACGGATTTCGTGTTGATAGACAAAACTGTTTTCGTTTATCGCATCAATGAATTTGATGCCAAACTGAATGTGATGCTGTATCTCTGCAACGCTTTGTCCCATTGACATCAAAATATGTGCATGTCATTGTTAGCTCACTCTGACTGATAATTGCTGCTTGCAAAAAGATTATTGGAGTATGTTTTACAAGAAAATACTATTTCAGTACTTCAATAATTCACGTTTAATTCAATGTGTTACTTGCTATTTCTTTGTAGTTAATTGTGAAATTTACCAGTAATTTATAAGTGAACATTGTTTGTACACCAACTTTTTTACAGTGTAGTTGATCTGAAAGACTAAATTGACCATAATAGGTGCTTTATGCTGCTTTATTGCTAATTAATTGACTTAATTTGACACTTTTAGTGTTAGTAAAATTGAGCTTGCGTAGCTAAAAGCACCTTATCACTGCAAATAATGATGTTTTTCCTCAGTGTTTCTGTGTTGTTTTCCAGCACAAATATCTAAACATTCTTAAATCAAGATGCATTTTAAGAAGCAAAATTACTTACGATATTAAGTGCTGTTTTATTAAAAAAGGTATCCAAATTAATTGAGTTTACGCTTAAAATTATTTAAAAAAAATGTAAAAAACCTGTCAGTGGGGTCAGAAAAAAAAAGTTAATTCAAAGGGAAAACAATGTTATTTTTCTAAACCATTAGCAGATATTTTTCTCAGAAAAAAAACACTTAGGGCCCTATCTTACACTCAGCGCAATTGACTTTGTACAGCGACGCATGTTTCATTCCTATTTTGCACCCGCGCACAGCGGACTTTTCCCTCCACAGACGCACGTCGGTAAATTAGGGAATGAACTTGCGCTCCCGGGGGCGGTTCAGCGAAAAGAGGAGGCGTGTTCCGGCGCAAACGTTCCCTGGTGCTATTTTGCAGTTTCAGAAAACAATTCCTCCACTGACCAGGAGAAACCTCGTCTAAAGTCAGTGGCACATTGCACATGTTATTCAGATGCTATTTTAAGGGCGCATGCTTGGCCATAATGTAGCGTGTGCACAACGCACACACACTTTGCTTCTCTCATCTACACACAGACACAGCAGTTTTCATTTTTAGAAAACCATACATTATTACAAGGAAAAATATTACCACACGAGGGAAATCATTGTTGTGTCCATGAAGATGTGAAAAAATAGGCATAAATCTAGCTTACACATTTACCCAAATGATCATACGCCTGCTTAACCGAAGCTAATCTGGGTGTGTTTCTCCATCCCCAATGTCACTTCTCTGTGTTTTACGGC